>NW_021635414.1:0-100666 GCF_004799145.2 Neltuma alba | reverse complement strand
AATGATTAATCATGTTAATAAGGAATGAATAATGGGTAATCATATGATAGAGAATGATTAATGATTAATCATTGATTAAATGATTAATTAATAAGGAATGAATAATGGTTAATCATGTTGATTAGAGAATGATTAATGGTTAATCCAAAAAGGGATTAGTGATTTAATTTAGAGGATTATGACTATGTGACTTGAGGACCTTAATTAAATATTGGATTAAGGACTAAGGGTTAGTGATTAACCAAGAAGCATGATTAATCATGGATTAAGGAAGAATTCCAAGACCTTAATTGAGGATTAAGGCTTGGTCAAACCAAGGTCAAAGGTTTAGGAAAGGTATACAGAAATTATAAATTGAAAGATACAAGGGTAGCATTATATTGAGAAAGAATGGTATACTGGATATGGAATTTACCATACCCTTACTGTATGGTTGATAGGCAATTCTTCTGGAAACCTAGGAGGATCTCCAGCAAGGGATCAAGGAGGAAACGTTAAGCAAGGAATTGAGGTAGCGTGAACTGCAATTATTTGTTGATCTGCATTTGGTGTATCTGCTATGTGTGTTTATGTGCCATGAGAATGTTATGTACAGATGATGTGAACTCCTTGCAATGTATGCCTTGGCTCTTGCATGATTGAGTTTTGACCAGAATGATTATATGCTCCATGATATGATGACATGGATACAGAATGATTATAGCATGGCATAAAGACTAGAAATGTTATTATATTGCATGTAGCATGACATCTTATGCATGTGACTTGATGGTTGTATGTTCAATGCTACTGGGATTTCTATGAAATCTCATCCTCCTATAACATGATATCCTAGGTGCCACTACTGCTAAGGAGAAAGGAAAGGAAATAGTCATGGCTTGAAGAAGTTATGAATTATGTAATGTATTATACGGTTTTGAACCTTTCTCTTTCAAGCCATGTAAGCATACTATGTTCATGAATACATGATATGATAACTTTTTGGAATGTATTTATGATAGAAAGCTTTACAGTGATTATGGTATGATTATAGTGAAAACGAAATGCTGTCAAAATTAGTGAAAAAGGGGATAAAAATGGTCTAGATTTGACCAAACTTTGACCAACGAAGACCCTGGTCAAATGGTTGACTTTTTCCCTGAAATTTGGTATGCAAATAGATCTTATTTTTCCCTTTAAAATAAGTGGTAAAGCGTCACAATCGGAGCTCTGTGTAAGAAGTTATGCCTTTCCGAAGTTAGGCAAAAATCCTGGAAAATAGAAAAATGACCAAATGAACAGTACTTTTCGAAATTGAAAACGAATGCGTTTCTGATTAAAGCGGAACCTGAGGTCATTTTTCCTTGATAGATGATGTTAAGAGAGCTTCGAGTGAGACTTGGAACGACCTCGTTTCGATTTTTCTAGAATTAGTTATGATTTTTCAAAGTTATGCCAAGTTTAAGTTACGGTGAATAGTAATGCGGGAAAAGAAATTTTCAAATTCAGGTTTTCAACCCGGTAACCTTAGATTGCGCTTCCGAATGTCTTAACTTGGCCACAACATAAGGTCGTAAACGTAAGGTGTTACATTTATGGTATCAGAGCACATGGTTCTGGCACACAGAACAAATTTTGATATTTGTATGCTCTGCATTTTAAGGAAAGCATGTGATAGTGCTTATTAATGAGTTCATTTGGTCATTAGGATTACAGAAAAGCTCAGGTAATGGCTGTTTGTAGTGGAAGTGGAAAATCCGGAGAGACCATTAGCAAGGTCATGCCCGGTGAGCGATATCCATGGTGGTATGATGAGACATGGTGGTACGAGGATATTGAGAGGTATGGAGAGCTTAGCACCAAATCCCCAGCTACTCAGGTAGATTACTTCGGTTTCAAGGGGAAGGCTCTAGAGAAAGACATTGCCACTGTTGCCTCTAATGATATAGCTCCAGTATTAAGATGCCTACTAAGGATGAAGCAGGTCCGAGTAAGATCCCTACACCTGAAATTAAGAAAGAGTTCCAGTGCCTCCCTCAGCTAGTTCAAGATTCCAGTTTAGAAGCCGTTTCATTAAGCCATATGAGCACCAGGAAGCTGATGTATACTTAAGGTTCTTAGAGGACATTAAGAGCCTTTATTATTGGGTGACTAGAGAGGATCATACCTTGGGAAATGAAGATTGGATCCTAGCCCTGTTCCATGTAATCCCCAAGACATGGAAATGGAATGAAGGAATCAATGAGATATGTAATCGCCTAACCAGATGCACTTTCCTGGAGATGGTCGACGCCATAGAGACCTTTGTATGGGCTACTTTTCCATGAGCTGGTCATGGTCAATGCTAGACTGATGATGTATATAGTGTAAATAGTTTTGGACTGTATATAAGTTAGGCTAACTGCTAAAAACTCTGTGTAACCCTTGTGTTGCTGTACAAATGTTTGTTATATAAATAAGAAGGGTATGTTTATATGATAAATGATTAAAGAGTTCCTTTATTCTCCCATAGTTAGTTAAAGAACAAGCGAAATGGTGAGAACACGGAGAGGAGCAAGAAACACTCCTGAGGAACCACATAGAGATCCTATCCAGCAAGTAATGAATAGGCTGGATGAGCAACAACGAGTCGTACAGCAACTACAAGAGGCACAGTTTACGGCAGCAAGAAGAGAGAGACGCTGTTATAGCAGCAGCGGTAGCAGCAGCGATTGCTCAGTTACGACAACCTGAGCAAATGCAAGCTGAAGCGACCCCACAAGTCCAACAGCAAGTACCTGAAGAGCAAGCAGGAGTGGCTGAAAATCAAGAAGATATTCAGCAGTGGATTACGAAATTTTGCAAGCATAATCCACCAGAGTTCAAGGGTTCATTGGAACCACAAGTAGCTGAAGATTGGATTACCCGACTGGAGAAGATCTTCGGGTAATGGGATGCTCATCTGAGATTAAAGCTCAGATGGCAATTTATAAGCTAGAGAAAGAAGCAGATCAGTGGTGGAACAACACTGAGTTGGTACTGCAAGCCAACAACACCCCAATAACATGGGAGGTGTTCAAAGAAAGATTCTATCAGAAGTACTTCCCCGATCAGCACAGGATAAAATGGAAGCTGAATTCCTAGTGTTGCAGCAGGGGAATAATGAAAATTTTGATGACTACTTAGCAAAGCACATTCGGCTGTCCCGTTACTCTGCTTATCTAAAACGTCTCAATGACGAACGGTGGAATACGGAGAAGCTGGTCAGAGGATTAAAGCCGACATTAAGAGAGGTCGTGGCGCCTCAACAGATAGAGAGTTTTAACAAGGCAGTAGAAGTCTGCCGCATTACGAAGCAAGTCAAAATCATCGAGGAATGATGCCATAGCTTTGAAAGCTGAGAGACCCCCATCGAGGCCGAATCAAGAAGGAACCTCTTATGTTATAAAAGAGGAAGAGGCCTGGCTTTGGCAGAGAGAAGATGAGAAGAGGGAGCAGACGACCTGAAGGGTTTGATATCACACGAAGGGCCAAGGAATGTGAGAAGTGTGGCAAGAATCATGGCGACAGGCCATGTTTATTTGGCCAGAACGTGTGCTATAGATGTGGGAGACCAGGACACTTTTCAAAGGAATGTCCCAAGGGGCAGAAGGGACGAGACAGCAGACCCAAGGCAGGGTGTTTGCCCTTACACAGGAAGAGGCCGTAAGTCACCTGACATGATCCAAGGTACGATCACTGTTAATGATTGCCTTGTGTATGCCATGTTTGACTCAGGTGCTAGCCATTCCTTTATATCACATGATTGTGTTGGGCGATTGGGTTTGACTGTTGATACCTTGCCATATGATATTGTTGTTTCTACTCCCACTAGTCCTAAAGTTGTGACTTCTAAAGCATGCCTGAATTGTGTGGTCTGTTATCAGCATTGTTGCACTATCATTGACTTGATATGCATGCCTTTTCGTGACATTGAGGTGATAATTGGTTTGAATTGGTTATCTGCCAATAACATACTTCTAGATTGTGGTAAGAAAACGTTAGTATTACCCTCTAAGGAAGAAATCCCTAGAAAAGAAGTAAGTCTTAAATTTTATAACTGAAGCCGAAGCGAGTAGATGCTTACGGCACGGATGTCAAGGATATATTGTATTCTTCTCAATTCGAGCAGAGGCAGAAGAAGGAATTGAAGAGAATACCGATAGTGAAAGACTTCCCAGAGGTATTTCCAACAGAGATCAGTGGACTTCCGCCAGAGCGAGAAGTGGAGTTCACGATTGATCTTGTACCAGGGACAAAAACCAATATCCAAAGCTCCATATCGAATGGCTCCCAACGAAATGGTTGAGCTAAAGAGACAAATTGAGGAGCTGTTGGAGAAGGGTTTTATAAGACCAAGTGTATCTCCCTGGGGTGCTCCAGTACTCTGTGAAAAAGAAAGACGGTAGTCTAAGGCTATGCATTGACTATCGAGAGCTAAACAAGGTGACGATAAAGAATAAATACCCTCTGCCGCGAATTGATGATCTGTTAGACCAACTGGCAGGAGCAACGGTGTTTTCCAAGATCGATCTACGATCGGGATATCATCAGCTGCGGATAAAGACAGAAGATGTTTCGAAGACTGCATTTAGGACCCGATACGGACACTATGAGTTCTTAGTGATGCCGTTTGGATTGACAAATGCACCTGCTATTTTCATGGACTACATGAACCGGATTTTTAGACCATACTTAGATCTGTTTGTAGTAGTTTTTATTGATGACATACTAGTGTACTCCAAAACTCAAGAAGAGCATGAGCAGCACTTGAGAATTGTGCTGAGTACACTGAAGGAGAAACAACTCTACGCCAAGCTCAGTAAATGTGAGTTTTGGTTAAAGGAAGTTAAATTCCTAGGCCATGTGATTAACCATGAAGGTGTGGCCGTAGATCCCAGTAAAGTTGAATCAGTACTGAACTGGGCAGCAGACAGACAGAGATACGAAGTTTCTTAGGGCTGGCAGGTTACTATAGGAGATTTATCCAGGACTTTTCTAGAATTGCCCAAGCGCTGACAAAGCTAACCAGGAAGAACCAGCAGTTCTTGTGGGACGAGAAATGTGAGGCAAGTTTTCAAGAGCTGAAGCGAAGGCTAACCTCTACCCCAGTACTAGTTATCCCGATCCACACTACCATATAGTATGTACACAGATGCTAGCAAACAAGGATTGGGATGTGTACTGATGCAGCAGGGAAGAGTTGTTGCCTACGCCTCGCCCAATTAAAACCTCACGAAGAAAATTACCCCACTCATGACCTGGAGCTTGCAGCGATAGTGTATGCCTTGAAGATATGGAGGCATTATTTGTATGGGGCAACTATAGAATTGTTTTCTGTCACACAAGTCTCAAGTACCTGCAAGACCAGAAAGAACTTAACATGAGACAGAGGAGATGGATGGAGTTGTTGAAAGATTATGACTATCAGATCAAGTATCATCCGGGAAAAGCCAATGTAGTGGCTGATGCTCTGAGCAGAAAAGTGGTGCAAGTAGCTACCCTCATGATCAAAGAGGGTGATCTGTTAGAAGATATAAGAGATTGGGGTCCTATTTATCACATGCAGTTAACAGCAGATGATGTGGCTAATGAGCCATTAGTGCAGAGAAAACTGTTGATGTGATAAGACAAATCAAAGAAGCTCAAAGAGGAGATCCGTTAGCAAAGACCCTTCGAGCTAAAGTCTTGAGCAATGAGACAAAAGATTTGAGATCTCAACAGAAGGAGTAATAGAATTCAGAGGAAGATCGTATGTTCCTCCTGTAGATGATCTCAAGAAGCAAATTCTAGATGAGGCACATAAAAGCAAATATACGATTCATCCAGGAATGACCAAGATGTATCAAGACATCAAGTCATTGTTTGGTGGCCTGGTATGAAACGAGATGTCACTGAGTATGTGACAAAGTGCCTTACATGCCAAAAGGTGAAGACGGAACACCAGAAGCCGTCAGGATTTTACAACCCTTAGTATTCCTGAATGGAAGTGGGACAGTATCTCTATGGACTTCATAGTAGGACTACCTCGTACGTCGTCAGGATATGATGCAATATGGGTCATAGTTGATAGACTGACGAAGTCGGCCCATTTCTTGGCGATTAATGTTAAATATTCGCCAGAGAAGTTAGCGAGGTTATACATTAAAGAGATCGTAAGATTACATGGGGTTCCAGAGTACATTGTGTCTGACAGGGATCCAAGATTCATGTCAAGGTTCTGGAAAGCAGTGCAAGAAGCCATGGGCACGGTACTGAGTTTCAGTACAGCTTATCATCCGCAAACAGACGGACAAACAGAACGAACGATACAGACACTAGAAGATATGCTGAGAGCGTGCGTTTTGGATTTCAAAGGGAACTGGGATGAATATCTGCCTTTGGCAGAATTCGCATACAACAACAGTTACCATTCCAGTATCCAGATGGCACCATACGAGGCATTGTACGGAAGAAAAGTGCAGATCCCCGCTTTGTTGGACAGAACTCGGAGAGAGAAAAATTGGGGTCCAGATATAGTAGATCGTACCTCTGAACAGATTAAACAGATCAAACAGAGGCTACTCACGGCTCAAAGCAGACAGAAGAGCTACGCCGACAGTAGGAGAAAGCCGTTAGAGTTCGAGGTTGGAGACCATGTCTTCCTGAAGGTATCTCCAACTACCGGAGTAGGACGATCTATTAAGGCGAGAAAGCTGACGCCTAAATATGTGGGACCATTCCAAATACTCTCAAAGGTAGGACCTGTAGCCTATCGACTGGCCTTACCCCCGAACTTAAGTCAGTTGCACAACGTCTTCCATGTTTCCCAGTTGAAGAAGTACAATCCGGATCCAGAACATGTGCTAGAATATGATCAGATTGAGCTAAAGAACAATCTGACATTTGAAGTAAGACCAGAACGCATAGTGGATCGGAAAGTCAAGCAGCTGAGGAACAAAGGAATCCCTTTGGTCAAAGTGATTTGGAAAGATCTAAATCAAGAAGAAGCCACGGGAAAAGGAGGACGAGATGAGGAGCAAGTATCCAGAGCTCTTCACATAAGGTATGTGTTAAAATTTCGAGGACGAAATTTATTTTTAGGGGGGAAGAAATGTCACACCCTGATAATTTTATTCTAACTGATGAATGATTTGTGACTGACTAAGGCCAAGTAGTATAGTAGACTGGTAGAGGATCCAGGCTATGAGGAAAAAATCAGGATAGGGACATAACGGTCATTTCTGAAAAGATCAGTTAAGAAAGGGCAGTATTGGAAATAATGTCCAAATTTCCTGAAAACTTCCCAGAAAATCATGAAAAATAGAAAGGAGGGTACAGAATAATGTTTGAGGCTTAGAAGATGAATATGAGATTAAAATAATTTATCAGGGAATTATTTGTAATTATTGGAATTTTTGGTTAATTAAGGAAAATTAGCCAATTTCCATTATTTAAAATATATAGAGGCCTCAAAAATTCAAGGAAAAATATGGATAAATTATGTGACATATTATCCTAATTTATAAAATATTTCCCACCTTTGGATGTACAAAGGTTAGCTTAAAGAATATTTATTACCGAATTATTATCGGTAGAATAGTGATTTTTGACAGAAAAATTTAGAAAATTATAGAGGGAGATAGAACTTGGAAAAATCATGGATTACCCTTGGAATGAGGGGAATTAATGAGGTGTTGAAATCGAAATTTTGTGACAGTAAATTGGACAGGATTGTTGGAAAATCGGGCCGGAAATACACAAATAATCAGTGGATTGCACTGATTATTGGATGAGTCATATTTTTCCCAATATTAAGAGCAATAATTCGGCCAAAATTAGAAGGAGAGGACAAAGTTGGAATTTTCCAAATTGTTCAAGGGCATAAAGGGAAATAAGAGACAAAATAATAAAATAATATTTATTTTCCACATGAAATCACATGGTGATTAGGTGTCCCTACATGTGTCACTTTCTTATGGTGAGTGCCCTAAGATTTGTCCACGTGTAAAGTAGAAAAAAATGGACGGCCGAGATCGCATCTTTTTCCGAAGGGCATTTTCGGCATTTTGAAATATCAAGGCCTATAAATACCCCCCCTTCATGAAGAATTCGGCCAAGAGGTGTTTGTTGGGAGAGAATTTTGTGTTCTTGAGTTCTAGGAGAGAGAAAGGAAGAAAGAAGAGAGAGAAAGAGAGACAGCAAGCTTAATCACCTCTAATCGCCGATTAAGCGCTAATTAAGGTATGTTTATCTCCCTAAGTGTTAATTATTTTTAGTTGATTATTTATTTGAGGAAGATTAGGATTAATTACCTTGATTAATTATGGTTTAGTGATAGCTAAGATTAATTATGTTATTTGATTAAGGATTAGTAAGTGATTAAGGTTAGCTACCCTAATTAATTAGTGATTAGTTATGATAATTGAAGGATGATTAATTATGGGTAATCATGTTGATTAAGTATTGATTAAAGCTTAATCATATTGATTAGAGAATGATTAATGATTAATCATATTGATTAGAAAATGATTAATCATGTTAATTAAGGAATGAATAATGGTTAATCATATTGATTAGAGAATGATTAATGATTAATCATATTGATTAGAAAATGATTAATCATGTTAATTAAGGAATGAATAATGGTTAATCATGTTGATTAGAGAATGATTAATGGTTAATCCAAAAAGGGATTAGTGATTTAATTTTAGAGGATTATGACTATGTGACTTGAAGACCTTAATTAAATATTGGATTAAGGATTAAGGGTTAGTGATTAACCAAGAAAGCATGATTAATCATGGATTAAGGAAGAATTCCAAGACCTTAATTGAGGATTAAGGCTTGGTCAAACCAAGGTCAAAGGTCTAGGAAAGGTATACAGAAATTATAAATTGAAAGATACAAGGGTAGCATTATATTGAGAAAGAATGGTATACTGGATATGGAATTTACCATACCCTTACTATATGGTTGATAGGCAATTCTTCTGGAAACCTAGGAGGATCTCCAGTAAGGGATCAAGGAGGAAACGTTAAGCAAGGAATTGAGGTAGCGTGAACTGCAATTATTTTGTTGATCTGCATTTGGTGTATCTGCTATGTGTGTTTATGTGCCATGAGAATGTTATGTACAGATGATGTGAACTCCTTGCAATGTATGCCTTGGCTCTTGCATGATTGAGTTTTGACCAGAATGATTATATGCTCCATGATATGATGACATGGATACAGAATGATTATAGCATGGCATAAAGACTAGAAATGTTATCTTATTGCATGTAGCATGACATCTTATGCATATTGACTTGATGGTTGTATGTTCAATGCTACTGGGATTTCTATGAAATCTCATCCTCCTATAACATGATATCCTAGGTGCCACTACTGCTAAGGAGAAAGGAAAGGAAATAGTCATGGCTTGAAGAAGTTATGAATTATGTAATGTATTATACGGTTTTGAACCTTTCTCTTTCAAGCCATGTAAACATGCTATGTTCATGAATACATGATATGATAACCTTTTTGGAATGTATATTAATGATAGAATAGCTTTACATGTGATTATAGTATGATTATAGTGAAAAACGAAATGCTGTCAAATTAGTGAAAAAGGGGATAAAAATGGTCTAGATTTGACCAAACTTTGACCAACGAAGACCCTGGTCAAATGGTTGACTTTTTCCATGAAATTTGGTATGCGAATAGATCTTATTTTTCCCTTTAAAATAAGTGGTAAAGCATCACAATCGGAGCTCTGTGTAAGAAGTTATGCCTTTCCGAAGTTAGGCAAAAATCCTGGAAAATAGAAAAATGACCAAATGAACAGTACTTTTCGAGATTGAAAACGGATGCGTTTCTGATTAAAGCGGAACGAGGTCATTTTTCCTTGATAGATGATGTTAAAGCTTCGAGTGAGACTTGGAACGACCTCGTTTCGATTTTTCTAGAATTAGTTATGATTTTTCAAAGTTATGCCAAGTTTAAGGTTACGGTGAATAGTAATGCGGGAAAAGAAATTTTCAAATTCTGGTTTTTCAACCCGGTAACCTTAGATTGCGCTTCCGAATGTCTTAACTTGGCACAACATAAGGTCGTAAACGTAAGGTGTTACACTTGCCGATGATATTGACGAGCTGTCTGAGGAAGTTCATCAGATTCGCGTTACACTCATTCGGGAGATAAAGCGGCAGAAGGACCGTGATGCCCTCTATGAGCGAGAACGTCGCTACCGCACCGCCGCCGTTTTGATGCTTTGCTTGCGGATCGTTTGAACTTCGCTTTACCGGCTGAGGAGGAGGAGCCACAGCACCATATGGGTATGGACGGAGCCGACACATCGGGTGCAGGACCGTCAGGATCTGGAGCAGCTGACCCTGAGCATCTGTCTTAGTTTTCTGTTGTTTTCATTAGTTCTTTTGTTTCATGTGTTGTTTTGAGGCTGGATTGTTTCTTACACTTTATGGTGCGTCATTGGTTTTTACGCTTGTTCACTTGGATGATTTCTGATTAGTTTGCTTTAATCTTTGTTCTTTTCACCTCTGCGCCTCCTTGCTCATATTTGCTGTCCCTAATCCCCTTATTCACAAATTGAGGACAATGTTGTGTTTTAAGTGTGGGGGAGGTCTATATTGTGGATTTTAGCAAATGCTTCTCATGCATCCATGTATTTAGATGGTTTTGAGGTGTTTTTGAACTGATAGATTGGTTTAATTGTGAATATTTTGAGTTTAGTTGCTGAAGAGTTGAAATTGCACAGGAATTTTCGCTTTCTGCCATGTTTCGCCGCGGCCAACTTCTTAGTTCGCCGTGGCGAAGCCTCCTCTTTCACGAGTAATAAGCCATTCGGCCATGTTTCGCCGCGGCGACCCCCTTGTTTAGCCGCGGCGAACCCTTAAAAAAAAAATTTTTAATAAATTCCTTGCAATCTCAGCTGGTCTTCAAAAATTTTTCTCGACTTAGAATTTTCATACTCCTGCATCTTTTTTTTTAAATTAGTAGAAAAGTTCAAATTGTACTAGTGCTTTTAGAAAATTTTCCATGCTTTTAAATGAGGGATGAACTTAGGCTAGTTATTCTCATGTTTTTGACAGATAGTAAATGATGATGTGCTTTGAAATTATGACTATGCGGTTGTTAACTTTTGAGATTGACTAATTGAGATTTGAGCCTTGTTGGAAGGATTTTGGACCTTAAGTTATTGAATTGAGTGAATCTGCTTATTTCATATTTCTCTAGAACTTGTTTTCATTCTTATCAAAGCTTAGCGAATCAATTTTTGTAAAAATGATAGAGGCATTCGATTTCATACCCGCATTTCCCAAACACAAGCCCAATCATTTTACCTTTGCAAACCCTTTTGAGCCTTCATCTTGAGTACATGCATGCAACATATAAAATTAAAAAAAAAAAGAAGAAGAGAGAGAGAAGTTGCTCATATAAAAAGTATATAAAAAGGGATAGAAAAAGAAAAAAAGAGATATATGTTTCAAAAAAAAAGAGATATAAATATTAAAAATAAGTAACTTCTCTCCCAGTTTTATTTAGACTAATTTTGTCTTAATAATTTGTATGTTCGTACTCATTTTCATTTTCATGTTCATTCTCATTTCATTCATTCCGACTGACCTCCATTCCAAATTTGACCCCTAAAAGTCCTCTTGATTTGCAAAGTTGTTTCCCATGGTGGAGAGGTAGAATTATTACAAGCCTATGGTAGAAATTGGATTGAGTAGGCTTGGAGTGAAATAACCCTAAAGACAAGTGAGTTAAGAGTGAAACACTTATCCATGAGATGGATCTTTCTTAATCAATCTTTTAAGTTAATTTTCCATTGTGCTCATTTTCTTAGCATATCCTTGTTTACTGATGTCAACTCCGTGAGAATTTCTTACTAATCTTCTACTTTCATCTTTAAGCATGGTAGTGTTTCTCTTTGTTCTAGTGTCACTTTGAATTATTCTCACACTTTGTTCAGGAGTACAAAGGTCTAAGTGTGGGGGAATTTGATTGAGCTCAAAATATTAGTTTCTTTTCATATCATTATCCATGATTTTGTCATACTTTCTGGTCCTTTTTAATGAAAATTGTGCTTAACTGAGATTTATGGTTCTTACTTTAAGTTAGTGTTATTTTGAGGATTAAATTGTCATAATTGGTTGTTAATTGGATTCAATTGACTTCTAGGACAATTGATACTTCAATTTGTTACTTTTTATTGTAGGACACTAAAGATTTGGGGCCAGAATTGAAGAACTCAAGGCAAAAGAAGCAAGAGAAGATCCTCTGCCTAAGTTCGCCGCGGCCAATATCTCACTTTGCCGCGGCGAAAACCCATCCGTGAAGACAGGTCTCTGCCATGTTTCGCTGCGGCGAACCTCTCGAAGCAACAAATCTCAGACCCAACCATTTCGGAAAATTTTGACCTACCCATCCCCAAAAACCAACCCATGCACGTAAGTTTCGGGTTAGAAACCCTATTTTGGGTATGATGACATGAGATGACCATCATTCAGCCACCCATCATTCATCTCCATCTCATCTTTCATCCTCTTCTCTCATTTCACCTCAGAAACCCTAATCCCATTTCCATTTCTTCCATATGCTACTGCCATGGCTGAAGAACAATATCTAGTTGGAGTTGGTTCAAGAGTTATGACTAGCTAAGCTTCTCAACTCTTGAATATGGTGGAAGGAGCATGAGTTCCAAGAGCTTCAAAGGGGAGTTAGCTTCATCTATGAGTTCTAGTTCTTTATTTATGAATTTCTAGGTCTAGGATTTGTAAATTTGAGCTGAACTATTTTGATTATGGTTGTAATCAATTCTGGATGATCATTTTGTGTATTGGATTAGTTAATGTTGAATTTGAGCTTCAATATATGTGGTTACATATATGTTTCTATGCATCTCTTTTGATACTCTCTGTCTTGCATGGTAGTGTGTGATTGTTGAGTTGATCTGGGCTTGCATTTAACCAAGTACATTAATTAATCTTAATACACACACCAAGTGAGCTTAATAGGATCTTATGAAATGGGTGACATTGATTAAGATCCTAGACTTAAAGAGTTCTTTAAGGTTTTCATTTAGAAGACTTGGTGATTTCTACTCCCAAAATTATTTTGAACCATGATTGCTTCAAAACTGTATTCAAGAGATTTCATATCATTAACTTCACTTCATTACCACTATCTTAGAAAAATCCAAAAACATAGGAACTTAGATTAGCATTAATTGCATTTAGTTTTGGCATTTCATTAATGGTTAAAAACACCAAAAACCCCTTTTTCATTACTCTGCATAGCATTAATCTAACTTAGACATCTAATTTAGGCTCCCAAAAGAGAACGACCCGAGTTTGCACTACTGCATAGCTTGGAAAAATTTTTGAGCGAGAACCTCTAAGCGAACAATAAGAAAAGGCTCTCTTTCAGTCATCCTTTAGTCTTTGATCTTGGCTCTAATTCTTAATTGTCCTACAATAAAAAGCAACAATTTGAAGCATCAATTGTCCTAGAAATCAACTGAATACAATTAATAACCAATTATGACAATTTTAACCTCAAAAAGACACTAACTCAAAGCAAGGACTCTTAATCTAAATTAAGCACAATTATCATCAAAAGGAGCCAAAATCTATGATAAATACCCTTAAAATGATATGAAATAACATAGAATAATTGGGCTAAATCAACCCCCTATGGATATTACTGCCCCTAGTTGTGAGACTTGTGGCTTGGTTATGCATATTTCTAGCATATGTTTAGGCTGTTATGAGGAGGTATCTGCAATCTACCAAGGCCATCTAAATCAAAAGTGGGACCCATACTCCAACACTTATAACTAGGGATGGAAGGTAAACCCTCAATTGGGCTGGAGGAATGAAGAGAATAGACCTCTAAATAGATTTCAGAAGAGTGGAGGAGCTGGTTCATCCTTAAGCCAGTTCCAAAACCAATCTCAAGCCCTAACCACCCCACCTAAAGATGATACCAACCAACTCTTGAACAATATGATGGCCTTAATAAAGGAAGAAAGGGCTGTTAATGCCAATCAGTTCAACTCTATAGCTTCACTGATTCAGCAAGATTCCTCCAAAAATGATGCCAGATTTAGTGCTCTAGAAAAGAGGATGGAACAATGGGAAATTAAGTTTGAGAACATCAACTCCTATGTAACTCAGTTGTCTAACAACATGAGTAAGCAACAAGCAAGAAGCAGTGGCGCTATTCCCTCCAACACTGTTATCAATCCTAAGGGCATGAATGCCATTACTCTTGGGAGTGGGAAGTAAGTGAATTTTAGAGAAGAGGAGGATGAAGTTATATATGAGGAAATCTTGTGTGATGAGCTGCCACAAGCATCTTCAAAGTTCAAGAATTCTGAAAGCTCCAAGGAGATGAGGCTAAAGCGGAAAGAAGCCCCCAAAGAACATGATGGCAAGGGTAAAGCTGAGGAATCTGAGCCAAGCAATCATGGAGCCTCAAACAAGGAAGGTAAGGAGGTAAACTTTAATGAACTACCTTTCCCTCATGCTTATTTGAAAAATGTTAAAATGGGTGAGGAGAGGCAAGATCATGAGTTGCTTGAGACATTTAGGAAAGTAGAAGTGAATATACCCTTGCTTGACCTGATTAAAAAGATTCCTAAGTATGCCAAGGTCTTAAAAGAACTATGTACTTAAAAGAGGAGATTTAAACCTAATGAAAGAGTCCAATTACCCTCTAATGTGTCTGCATTATTTAAACCCCAAATTCCTGTAAAGTGTCAAGACCTTGGATCTTTCACTATCCCTTGCACTATAGGAAAGGTTACTATAGGGGGAGCCTTGTTAGATCTAGGTGCAGCTATTAATGTCATGCCTAAGTCCGTATACACCTCTCTAGGATTAAAGACCCTTAAGTCTACTACTGTTGTGCTCCAACTAGCTGATAGGACTATTAGGTATCCTGAGGAAATTATAGAAGACATTTTAGTCCAAGTTAAGGGATTGGTTTTTCCTGCTGATTTTTATGTGCTTGACATGTCTTCTGAACTTGTAAATAACACTACACTCATCCTTGGTCGACCTTTCTTAAGGACTGCTAATACCATGATTAGCATGAAAGAGGGCACCATAACAATAGAGGTGGGTGATAATAAAGTTTCTTTTAACATGTATGAAGCAATGAAACATCCTTATGAGGACTATTCACTTTTAGGGGTTAACATGATAGACATTGCTGTTGAGGATGCTTGCTCTGAAGTTGAATTGTAAAATGACTCTTTCTATATTGATCTTTACACTGATGATTCTATTGATGAGAATGAATCCATTTCTTCCTTTTCATCTTTTTGCTCTACACTTTCTACTTGTTCATGTGGTGGTGATGTTACATGCCTTGATTGTACTATGGTTAACTGCATGCTTTCTATCCCACATACATTTTTTGTTTCCCCCCGTGACTCTAAGTTGGACTGTGATTCCTCTATTGTTAGTGATGATTTCCTTGGGGAAAGGTTTCCTGTTGTTGTTTCAGATATGGAGGAAGATGCAGGGAATTGAAAGACGCATAACGGAATAAACTTTAAAATTTTCAATCCCTTGCCCGGATCTACCGATCGTGTTTAAGTCAAGTAGTAGGAGCATTACCTTCGATGTTCGGTCTCTTGGTGGCTCGGGGATTTCGCTGTTCAGGATACCTCTGCTCGCCTCTTTTATTGCTCGAAGTCGACAACTCCGGTCGGCTTCCTCTACCAGTATCCACATAAATAGCTCTCAATCACGAACGACGTGCTAGCGCCTTTTGTCCGTCTAGGGTTTTTCAAAGAATCCGTCCTCCTCTCTCTATTTTTTTGGCCGTCTCTTATCTACAAGCTTTCGCCCTCTCACCCCAAAACCCTAGCTCCTAATATCAAACATATAGGATGCTATAGGTATTATGAAGGATATTTAATTTTGAAATTAATCCTAAATTAATTCTGAAATTAATACAATATCAAATATTGCCTAATCAGATAAGAAAACAATTAAATAAATATGGTTTATATTAAATCCGTCCTACAGATTTAATTCACCTATTTATTTAATTCAAAATAAAGATATGACGGAATTAGATTTGATTTATTCTCATAAATCAAATTTGAAATATTATATTATATCTTATCAATTTAAAATTGATATATAGATTTAATTTATCCTAATAAATTAAATCTAAGATATATATTTCTTATATATAATATGTATATATATACGAATTTATATATATATACGTCCACCCTATATTATTCATTGAATTTGGACATATCTTAGATTCAATGAATCTGGACATCATAACTCGTGTTGGGCTATTTTGTGTGCGACCCTGTAGGCCCATATGAAGTTGGCACTGGGCTATTAACTATAATGACTCACAAGTCGTAAGCGATCTCTAGCAAGACATCACGACTACCCAAATCATATGAGGATCGTTGAACGATGTAACCTTTCATACAACCATATCACATCCCTTTTGTCACACGACATTTTGGTCATGGATGAGGCATGGAAAACGTCATCCTCCTATTCATGACCATTACTTTCTCGATCTCTGAGTAGTCTGAGTATAGAAACGGAACTACCTTTCCATTATAGTATGGCCATACATTTCTCAGACTCACTCATCGAGGGGCCCAGTAATATCTCTCTATGAATATGAGGGATAAATTCCATATTGACCATTCACATTCCTCCGCATGAAAAACCACTAAGCCTGAACATAGTCTTTATGATCACTCGGTCAAAAGTGACTTTTGGCTAGGTCAAAGTTGAGCGTTTCTCATGTAGGAATCCATGATGATCTCAGGTCAAAGGGCACAGTGACATGGTTTGTATATGAGAGAAGCTTATGACTTAACCCATGCAGCTCTCTCATGGCGGGTTGGTCCAACACCTTGTACTCTTATGTGTGCCTATGACTTTGATTTATATCTCTATATATCTTCAAAGTCATATTGGTCTTATTTCATCTCTGCTCCCACATAGATGACCGACCACGGACATTTAGGATAAACCATAAGTTATCCAAGGATAGTCATCACAGTAAACATGCAAATAATATAATAACATAATTAATAAATTCATAAATCAACAATGTTCATAACACAATGATTGGCCCCTAGGGCACAATTTCCAACAGAAGATGTCATGGAGAAGAATCCCTCTAAGGTAGTTACTGTAGATCAACTAGAAGTTGGTTCAACGCTTGGAGAGGAAGCTAAATGCAAGTGATTGAACCCAATTGTTCTATGTTATTTCATATCATTTTGAGGGTTTTTATCATAGATTTTGGCTTCTTTTATTGATAATTGTGCTTAATTTAGATTAAGAGTCCTTACTTTGAGTTAGTGTCTTTTTTAGGGTAAAATTGTCATAATTGGTTATCAATTGTATTCAATTGATTTCTAGGACAATTGATGCTTCAAATTATTGCTTTTTATTGTAGGACACTTGAGAATTAGAGCCAAGATTGAAGACCAAAGCATTACACAACACGAGAGTTTCCAAGAAAATGCTGTCCTGTGGTAAAAAGTCTGAAAATGTGCATCAGTGGCTATTCTGGAATAGTTCGCTGGGGTAAACTTTTGAGTTTGCCGCGGCAAACTCTCAAAATCCCACTACATTTCCTCTCTGGAATAGTTCACCGCGGCAAACTCTCTCGTATCAGTAACGTCAGATTTGGATCCAGAACGCAAAAATGGACCTTCTACTAATATGATCCGACCCAGATTGACCCCTCAAGCCCTTAGAAACCCTATTTTCGACCAATCACTCCATTCTATCATCTCCAACACCTCTATTCTCTCATCTTCTTGCCTCTCCACCTCCATCTTCTTCCCCATCCATTTCCTTCATCTTTCCTTCACTCCATCTCATTTCCTTCCACTCCTAGCTACCATGGCCGACGAATTCACTTTAGTTGGAGCTTTTCTTGAAGCTATTAAGGGCTAGGGTTTATCAACTCTTGAAGATGGTGGAGTAGCATGAGTTTCCAAGCTTCAAAGGGGAGTTTTAGTTTTAATCTTTAGTTTCTAGCTATGTGTTTATGATTTCCTAGGTCTAGGAGTTGTAAAGTCTTAGTTAGACACTTTGGTTAATTCTGTAATCATTGGTTAATGATTAACATTTGTAATTTGGATTGATTGATGTTGAATTTTGTGCTTAAATATATGTAGTTGCATATATGCTTCTTGTAACTCTCATGATTCTCTCCTATCTTGCATGGTTATGTTTTGATACTGAGTTGATTGTGTGTTACATTGAGCCAATTGCATGATCATTCTAAAATTACACATTAGGGAAGCTTAACAAAGTTTTCATTAATGAGTTCATTAATGTAAGCTTTGGACTCAATGAGTTATTGATGTTGTTATTAAGAAAACCTAATGGATTTGTGAAACTCCCAATATCTTAAGTGAACTATGATAGCCATCAAAACCATTTTCAAGAGATTTCCTATCATTCATTTTCATTCCATTATTATTATCTTAAAACACCAAAAATATAGAATCTTAGGTTTGTTTTCATTACATTTAGTTTAGGCACCATTCATTTAAATCTTAAAAACCCAAAACCCCATTTCATTGCATTGCATGGCATTTAGTCTAGCTTAGGTAATTAATAAAGGCTCCTAAAAGTGAAACGACCTTAGGTTGCACTATACTACATAGCTTGGATTTATTTTTGATTGAGAACCCCAAGATGAACGACAAAAGGCTCTCGTCAGCAAGGCTGAGGAACTATCATTGGTTGAAGGAAAGGGGAGTAATTTGTTCTCTCTTGAACTTCATAAATTGATTCCTTCTATTGTGCAACCACCTACACTTGACTTGAAACCCCTACCCCCTACTTTGAAATATGCTTTCCTTGAGTCTAATGAACAATTTCCTGTTATCATTGCTAACTCACTGTCTAAGAGTAAGGAAGAGAGACTCTTGTCTGTTTTGAGGGAGCATAGAAAGGCAATAGGTTGGATACTAGAGGACATACCAGGAATTAGTCCTGTTGTGTGCACACATAGAATTTTACTAAGTGAGGAATCAAAACCAGTGAGACAACCCCAAAGACGATTAAACCCTCTCATATTGGATGTAGTTAAGAAAGAAATTACTAAACTGTTGAGTGCTGGGATAATATATCCAATTTCTAATAGTGAGTGGATTAGTCTGGTGCATGTTGTGCCAAAGAAAAGTGGGTAACAGTAGTAATGAATGAAAGGGATGAGTTAATCCCTACAAGGGTTCAAAACTCATGGCGTGTGTGCATAGACTATAAGAGACTTAATGATGCAACACGTAAGGATCACTTTCCTATACCCTTCATTGATCAAATGTTGGAGAGACTAGCTGGTAAATCACATTACTACTTTTTAGATGGCTTTTTCGGCTATTTTCAGGTACACATAGGCCCCGAGGATCAGGACAAAACCACCTTCACATGCCCATTTGGTACCTTCGCTTATCGAAGGATTCCATTTAGGCTGTGCAACGCTCCAGGCACCTTTCAAAGGTGCATGATAGCGATTTTCAGTGACCTTTTAGAGCATAATATGGAGGTTTTCATGGATGATTTTATGGTTTATGGGGAGAGCTTTGATCAGTGTCTGAATAGCCTAAGGTAGGCTCTAGAGAGATGCATAGCCAAAAATCTTGTTTTGAACTTTGAGAAATGTCATTTCATGGTGGGTAGTGGCATAGTGTTAGGTCACCTCATCTCTAGTAAGGAGATTGAGGTTGATAAGGCTAAAATTGAAGTTATCTCATCTTTGCCTTACCCCACCTGTCTTAAAGATTTGAGATCTTTTCTTGGGCATGCAGGGTTTTATAGGCACTTTATTAAAGATTTTAGTAAAGTTGCCTTGCCCCTTTCTACTCTACTTAAAAAGGATGTTGAATTTAATTTTGATGAAAAATGTAGACATGCCTTTGATACTCTTAAGTCTATGCTTGTTTCACCTCCTATTTTGACTGCACCCAACTGGAATTTACATTTTGAACTCTCATGTGATGCTTCTAATTGTGCAGTGGGTGCTATACTTGGCCAGGAAGAGGAGAAGCAATCTAGAGTCATAGCCTATGCCTCTAAGACACTTGACCCAGCTCAAGTCAACTATACCACCACTGAGAAAGAAATGTTTGCCATTGTATTTGCTTTAGACAAGTTTAGACAATATCTAATCAATTCTCGAGTGGTTGTGTATACAGATCATGCAGTTGTTTGCTATTTGCTCAAGAAGCCATAATCTAAACCAAGATTGATTATATGGGCTTTACTACTTCAAGAGTTTGACATTGAGATTAAGGATAGACCCGGGGCAGTGAATCAAGTAGCCGATCACCTGAGTAGGCTACCGGAGGACACAAGGGGAGTAGATTCTCCTGACTTGACTTGTGACTCTTTTATCAATTCAGCTTTATGTTCTGTGGTTACTATAGAGCCTTGGTATGCTAATATTGTCAATTATCTCATGTCTGGACTCACTCCTCCCTTTATGTCTAGATTTCAGGCACAAAAGCTTTGTAGCGAGTCAAAGTATTACATATGGGATGCCCCTCATCTGTGGAGGATGTGCAATAACCAAGTGATACAGAAGTGTATATCGGAGAAGGATTTTGAACCTATTATTTCAGCTTGCCATTCCATGGCTTGTGGTGGTCATTTTAGTGTAAGGTGTAACATCCTGAGTTTTATCGGGTTTTAATAGCCTCTTTTGGTTGATTTTGAGGATAGGTTAGTGATTTAAGTGTTGATCTTGGTGTTTGGGTTGAATTAAGGTATGTTGAAGGAATAGGTGAACGTACCCCTCTCAGGGTATGTTCGCCGCAGCGTACCGGGAGTTCCAGGGGAGAGTATCCTTTCGGGAATGTTTCGCCGCGACGAAGGTGAGGGCATGCCGCGGTGAAGATTTTTCTGGGCGAGCGAGAGTTTCCTCTCGGGAAGCTTTCGCCGCGGCGAAGTTGGGTTTTCAGGCGAGTAATCCCTCTCGGGATTAGTTCACCGCGGCGAAGATATGGGTTCGTCGTGGCGAAAGGTCCCGAATCTATATAGTCGCTGGAGGGTTCAGTTGTGCGAAAATTAGAAAATCTGAAGGAGGAGAGAGGAGCTTTGTTAGGGTTTCAGTGTTGAGGCTTGGGAAAGACATTTCTAAGGATCCATTACCTTAAGTAAGTGATTTTAACCCCTAATCTACTTTCATTCTTGGAATTTCTGAGGATTTTTGGTGGAACCCTAGAATTTCTGAGGATTTTTGGTGGAACCCTAGAATTGAGGTTTTTGACCGATTGTTTTGAGTTTAATTGATTGCTTTAGGTTAGTCTAAGTTTTTAATCGATGTAGTTTCCTTGGATTTGAAGAACTTTGAGTTTTTGGAGTTAGGGTTTATGGAAATAGGAGGTTTGTGATTGAGGATGACAATATAGAGGTTGATTCTGAGTTTTGTGATTTGGGTTATGTTAAGGAGGGTTAAATTGGATGTTTAATCAGTTTAGATTGTTGTTGGAACTTCAATTGTTCAAATGGGATGTTTGGGTGTAGAATTCCTATAGTGGGTCCTTGAGGTTTGAACTCTAATTGATGCTTGGAAGGAGATTTGATGTTTTAATGGACTTTTATGACTTTGGAGTGTTGTTTTGATGGTTATACCCTTTGAGTTGGGTAGAGTTTTGGTTGGAGTTAGGAATTTTGTGTCCCCAAATGTTGTGTTGGCCACAATATTAGTTTGAAAGCTAATACATGGTGGTTGTGTGTTTGTGTGCTTGTGTAGACCGGTTGTGAGTCTTGTTGGTGCATGGGGCCACATTGTTGGTTTGTTGTTCCTTGCTCAGGCGAGAGGTAACCACTTTCCAATCCTTAGTACTTGCTTCTGTGATATTGTGAGTAGATTTATGTTTTGTGCTCTGAGTAACAATTATATTCAAATTGTATGTTGTATATGTAAAAAGGAAAACCGTCTTGTGGGGTTTCGATTGATGATGAATGAATCTTGGAATTGTGAAAGATATGCCACTGAAAGAAGTTAATTATGAAATGTTCAATTACTATTTGTTATTGGTTTGAGCATGATGCATGAATTGGGAATTGGTGAGAGTTTTTGATAGTTACTACCACATGGTAAGGCCTCCATTAATGCATGATGGTTGGCTCTTTACGTCCCCCATAGTGAGGGATAGGCCTTTTGGCTCCCTACGTCCCCCAGAGTGAGGGATAGGCCTTTTATGGCTCCTTACGTCCCCCATAGTGAGGGATAGGCTGGGTTCGGCTCTTGAAAATCCCCCAAAGTGAGGGATATGGTTGATGGGATTGCATTATTGCACCTGCATGAATTGTTGTGGCTGTCATTTATTATATTACTTGTGAAATGCCCTACTTGACACCTCACGAGCACCTATTTAGTAGTACCTTAAATTGGAAAGGTTGGTTACTGGGACGTTTGTCTCACCCCGTGGTTTACAATGTTTTCAGGTAAAGGTGCTAGGTGTGCGCCTTTGGGAAGAGATGCAGAGGCTTGAGCTTGGTTAGCTTTAGGCCTCTAGCCTTTGTTTATGTATGACCAGTTGTATATTGCCACAGTAGGGTCTTTTGAAATATTTTGATTGCCCGGCTTTATAGTAAACTGGAGGAAGTGTATCTTCTCACTTTTAATTGGCCGGAGGCCCTTTCTATTGTTTGTGGAACTTTGATCTATGTTGTTGGAAACTATTTATATGGGCTGATGTAGATGTATTTTGTTACCCGGGCCGGAGGCTCGGAGGCCTAGTGGATGTGAATGAATGATTCTTAGTTGCATGCAACCGAGTTCGAGCTTGAACTGAGTTTAAATGTTAATTTCTAAAATTATGCAATCTATTTCTACTATGGTAGTTTGTTGTAACCTCTTTCCTTTTCTACCATAGTAGTGGTTTTATGGCGAGATTATAATGTTATGAGGTTAAGGGTTTTACACAAGGAGGACATCTAGGAAGGTCTTAGATTCTGGATTTTATTGGCCTACCCTCTTCAAAGATTCGTTTACATTTTGTAGATCTTGTGACAACTGTCAGCGATTTGAGGGGTTGGGAAAAAGGCATGAGATGCCTCAACAGCCCCTTCTGTTTTGTGAGATTTTTGAGGTTTGGGGAATTGACTTTATAGGACCCTTTCCTTCTTCCTATGATTTTGTATATATTTTATTAGCTATAGATTATGTATCTAAATGGATTGAGGCTATACCTTGCAGAAAAGATGATGCCCCAATTGTTCATAGATTTCGAAAATCACACATTTTCTGTAGGTATGGGATCCCTAGGGTTGTAGTGATCAGGGAACACATTTTTGTAATAGGATAGTCAACAACTTGTTGTCCAAATTTGGTGTCACTCATAAAATTTCTATTGCCTATCACCCTCAAACTAATGGTCAAGTTGAAATATTTAATAGGGAAGTAAAGCATATTCTGGAGAAAATGGTTAAGCCATCCAAGAAGGACTAGAGCTCACATTTAGAAGAAGTATTATGGGCTTACCAGACTGCATATAAATCGCCCATTGGCATGTCTCCCTACCGCCTAGTTTTTGGAAAGCCATGTCACTTGCTAGTAGAGCTGGAACACAAGGTATATTGGGTGGTCAAGCAGAGCAACATGAATATAGAGTCCTTTGGTATAGAAAGGAAGCTGTAATTGCAAGAGTTGGAGGAGATTAGACTTGAAGCTTATGAGAACTCCAGACTCTACAAGGAAAAGACCAAATTTGTGCATGATTGGGGTATCTTGAGAAGGGACTTCAAGGAAGGCGATAGAGTGCTGTTGTACAAGGCTTGGTTCACTTTCAAGCAAGGAAAATTCAACACCAGATGGAATGGGCCATACACAGTCACTAAAGCGCACAGTTTCAGTATGGTGGAGCTGCTACATGAGGAGACTGGGGCTAGATTCAAAGTTAATGGCCATTTGCTAAAGCTCTATGTCACACCTTACTTATATAATACCTTAGCATTCATTTAGAACCATTCCAGACCACTTTGGATGGTCTTAAGCTTAAAAATTTCAATTTGGACGTTAATTTTCGCAAAATTACTGTTCACTGTCCAGTTTTCAGATTAGAGGTCCAACTTTGAAAAATCATAACTAATTCTAGAAAAATCGTATGGAGGTGTTCCAAAATTCTACAGAAACATCTTTCAATGCTCTTTAAGGGAAAAATATTCAACTGAACTCATCCTCACTAAAAACGTACAGTTTATTGGATTAAGATTACTATTTGTTTGGAAAAATCTGGACTTTCCAGATTCTGTGCCTTAACTTTGAAAACTCATATCTCTTTGTATACACATCCAAATGAGGTGATTTACTACTCATTTTGAAGCTTGGAATGTTCACTATAAGTCTGCCAAATCTCGTGGATTTAACTCATTCATTTGATAGGTCAAACTGAAGCTCAAAACTAACTGCTTCAGGACCTACGTTTTATCCTTTAATAGCTCCTTACTTTAATTCTTTTTATTTCTTTGACATACATAGCATGGGCTTAATCTTTCTCATTCATACTCATATACTTTCATTCATGCCATAAACATCCTTAGCACATACATTGAATTGATGGCATTCATAACATAAGTCATAACATAGGAGAATTATACATTGAATAATAATATCAATCATTAGCATCAATAACTCTCCACTTCTTCTCCTTGCTTCTCATGCCATTAGTGCCCACCATTGATTGACCTAAATGGTTGGTTAGGGAGGGGGTGAGATTCAGGGGAATCTCAGTAGCAAACAATACCACATAATCATGCTAGATGGATGCTAATGCACTACACGCAACTTGTTTATTCTCTTGTTCATTAGTGACATACTAGCATACTCAAAGCTAACTTCTTGATGCATGGCCATGGAGACATAATCTACTCATCATGAATAGCAATTACAGCAGCTAAAACATGTCACAATAACATTCAATAACATGTACACGGCAACACACAAGCATACAACATCAAGCAATGACAATAGGTAAGTTCACTACCTTGCACCTCAAGCTTTCCTCTTACTCTTCCTTTGACTCCCTTGACTTTCCAACCATGTGGGCATTCGGTCAACATCACTAAACATCCTTTTGGATGTTCCAAAGGTCCTAAACATAACCATAATGATGACACAATCCATTAGGACCATTAGATTACATAAAGTTCAAAGCTAGCTCTCTTGAACCTCAACCCTTTCTCTTAGTCTTAGGGTTTTCTTTCTAGCTTTTCTAGCATAAATCTCATCATTTCCCATTCTTATGATCCATTTCTTATCAATTAGGATCGCTTTAGATGGCTTTAGATTCAAGAATATCAAATCTAGAAATTTTGGTTCGCGGGTACTGTTCACGCAGAATCTCCAGAATTTTTTATCAACTTTCAAAATTCATAATTAAATATAGAAAAATCCAAATTCAGTGCTTCCAAGTCTCACTGAAAGCTAATTAAGTTAAATTTAAAGAAAAAATAGTTTTAGGAACCAATTCTATGCCTAACAGTACCAGAATTGTATGGAACTCGACACCCTTCCAAAAGCTTAACACTGTTTCCAGATTTCAAACCCTAACTTTGAAAAATCACCATAAATCGTACACATATCCAAATGAAGTGTTCTACCCATGGATTTAAAGCTCACAGAGTGCACTTTAAGCATACGAAATTTCAGAATCAGATACGCACAGCAACTAATTCGAAATAGGTATCAAATCAGATGCTACAGCCACCACATACCTTGATCTTGAAGCTTGAACTTTGTTCCTTCTTCTTGGCCTTCACCCCTACGTTTTTCTCTCTAAATTTTGGCAGAGTTTCCCCTCTTAAACTCATGTTGGCTGAAAATATGAAGGGGAAGAGGCTCTATTTATAGCCAAAAAAGTTGGCTTGAATGGACCAAAATGCCCTTGGTAGCTAGAAGAAGGAGTAAGGGCAATTTTGGAAGTTCAAGTGGACTTTTGCATCATCATTGCATCACCTTATTACATCATGCTTACCTAATTCTTCTAGAAGATGCCAAGTGTCATGAAAGTGGTGGAGGAGATGGGAGATTAGATCCTAGCCGTTGGATCAAACTTGTTTCATAAGCTTCCTCCGAATTTACTTGGCCCACGTTTCTCCGGTTTTCTTTATGGCCTTCTGGGGTTCAGAAAATTCTTCTGTCTACTCCATAAATGCTCCTTCATTCTAGAGAATATCTATAAATTTTCTCAGGCCACAACACTTCCTTTAAGCCTTGTATAAAAATTGTTTACTAAAATACTCTTTTATCAGCAAAACCGGCTCTTTAATTTATTAAAGCCACTCCACTGGTCTTTCGGTTGCGGGACTAATTTTATAAATTAATACAACCTTTCAACCATTTAACCTCATTTTTGTATACATTTTTGAGGTCTCTTGCTATTTTAAATAATTACCTCAAACGGTATACTTTTTACCGGTCACAACCTCATAAATTCCATTTAAGCTGCCTCAGGGGTATTTTCATCTTTTCTCTTCATAGAAGAGTCTTAGAATATTATTTCCCATTTTCTAGGATTTTCTTAGAATTTTCTGTACCCTCTTCCATTTTTACCCCTGTTGGTCATAACTTTCGAATTTACAATTTAGTCCCTGCTTGGACTTAACTTCATTAATCCTCTCTTTGAGGTTTCTAACTTAACCTTTGGCCTGTGTCTAGTCTCTTTTCTCTCTCTCTGGGCCTTCAAGACTTTACTGGAGCCTGTAACTTTATCACACTTTGGCCCCTTAAAACTTTTACTTTGCAGTTTAGTCCCTGAAACTACTTTGACTTCCTTTCTCATCTTTGGGACTTCTGCTAAAAAAGGGTCTGATAGCCTATCTAATTCAGGCTATTACTGGTACTTCTAGGCCCAAAACTTTGGATGTTACAATTCTCCCCCTCTCAAAAAAAATTTCGTCCTCGAAATTTCGGGTCAAACCTCTATTCTTACCGTTAATAAGAGGTTACCTGAGAAGAGTATCCCTACTTATACTTAACTCTGGCCTTTTCAACTTTTCATTATACCTCATTTTCGAGTTTTCTCCTTGGGCTTCATACTTACACAACTCGTCGTTCTAAACTTTTCTATCATTCAGATGAGCATGGTCTTTGCTTTTAAGTATTTTGTCACCACTGCTCATATTCTTCCTATACTTTAGGCTCATTCTTTCATTATAATACCACGATAGTATGCCTGTCTTCCTGGTATTTTACTATACCATGGCATTTTGGGTTCTCTTAATACAGCCTTTATCTATTCTTTGCTGTATACCCTGCCATTCCTCCTTACTTTAAGGGCATATCTCCTTTCTTTCCTTCATTGACTAGAACAGAATTGAGCCTAGTCTAAACGACAATAGACATGTCTGGAACAAGTCAAGGGTACTCTCTCTATATTAGTCCACCGCTGAAGGAGATTTCAATATCTTAAACTCATCTCTAGTCATCGTCTTCCCAAAGAGATACTGTACTCTTACCCTTATGGCTCAACTACTTTCTCTTAGGCTTGGTCTACTATGACCTCGAGAGCTACTGCGCTCTACCGTAAGCCTCTTTAGGATCCACTATGACCCTGGAATACTATCATCAATCTGAGCCATCTTAGGATCTCTAGGAGACTCTAGACCATAGAGTTGAGTAATAAAATAAGTCACCTCCACTCAGCTAGTAACTTGACTGATTATTCCCCAAGACTAATCACAGATATCAGTATTGTCTTCTTAGGCCTTACTCAATTCTTTCTGTCAACTCCTGGAATTCTTAGCCTTTCCATATTTCTTTAGCCCTTAGTTTTAGCTTCCTTAAGTCACTTTCCTTTCCTTGTGCCTTTCGAAGGCACTGGCTCATCTCTAGAGCCCATTAACTTGCTATTATATCAATGCCAACCTGCCTTGTCTTAGGACTCTATAGTCCTTGCTGTCTCTTAATAGTTTGGACAGCATCAGGAGAGGACTTATATCATCACATTCTCATTATCCTTCAGTATTCTGTAGTACCCTACTAAGCTCGAGGAGCATCTATTTGCATATCACACTTCTGTTGCCTTAACCAGTTTCACTCTCTCTCTGGGGTAAGGTCCTCCTGTGCCTATATCTCGGCTACTTCTACTTTTCCTGTGGGAGGACAGATTGCTTTAACTTGAGCATCGTCAACTCAACCACTTGCTTTCTGTTTCATTCCTTCAGAGGATAGCTTACTCTTACTAGAGCAGTGTCACTCTGATCCAGAGAACCACTTCCTAATCTTAGAGAGGTACTTCATGGTCAAGACTTTCCTCATGCAATCTCGGCCAGGGTACATTCCTCGAATACCATATCTCTATCAAAGAGAGCCTCTCTACTGGATTACTCAATCTTATAAGCAGTGGCATCTATCTATAGGAATCTCATTTCTTAGATTCATTAATGGCCTAATTGCCATGGTTGCATGCTCTTGGATACCTGAGAGACATAAAAGAATATTATTTTAGTCCCTGACATAATCATATATCTAAGCATCATCGAGCTCTAGGTATCACAAGGAACTTACTTATCTCTCTTTGTTTATCAGTTCCCAACGCAACCCTCCACTATCATGTCCTTATTCATTTCCTTTCATCTCTATCCTCAAGAGGGATCTTGCCTCACTTTACTTTTTCTGACTTTCTTTACCTCTTGACCAATTATTTTTCTGGGCCGCTATTGATCACCATACCCTCGTCACATCACATCACATAGTAAATGTTTAATCACCTTGCTATGCAGTATCTAGGTCTGGCACCAATGTCATCATTGACCTTGCATTCGTTGTCATATAATCTCTGTCCCTCTTGGTTCACTATCCCTTAGGGATTTCCACCTCTATTCAGGGATTTGAACAAATCTCAAAACATCTCATTTTGTTACCATGCCTCTATCGAGGTCATATCGATTACTTAAGGTACAGGTTGATATTCAGTTCCCTTACTAGGGCATTGACTTATACCCCTAACTGGCTTATTGTATCCTTAACCATTTGTTTCTATGGTCAAATGCTAATCATAAAGTGATCATACTACACAGCAGGCATTAATCATTAAAACATCTCTGCTGTGTGACCTTCCAGTCAGGCACCTTTAACTAATTACCTGAGGCTTAGGTTGTCACCCTGCTTCCCTATTAGGGTCTAGACTCCAATTCCTTATTGGCTTACCATATTCTTAGCCATTACCCTCAGGAGGCGTCTTACAACTTTGACTCATTCCCTAGTTAAGCTCTCTCAGCTCAACCATTCCTCTCCTGAGGGGGAGTCTCTTAGTAGTGACTACCTATCTCTTAGGTTACTCTTTGTCATTCCTTACTTCTCTTCTATATTTATTTCCCCTGAAGAAAACACCTCACTATGATAATCTCAATTGGACCAATCCTAGTCACCAGTTACTTTTCTAATTAGGTTTTCTCTCACACCAAGCGTTACTTGAACCAATACTTTGCTTATACCTTAGTCAGGACTTCAACCTGAACTTCCCAACGGTTACCTATCATTAGGTTACTTTTTCCTAAGCACACTTAACTAAATAGTGTTGATAGGCTCAAACCCTAGTACCTTGCTATCTTAGGCCCTTCTTATTCTACCTTTAGTCAGGTCTGTTCAGCTTACATTCTTATCTCTCGCCTCATCTTAAGGATTTACCCGTCATTACTGAGTTTGTCTTTATATCATATGGGTTCTTCCTATATTTAGAGCTAGCCTGAGTATCTCTTTTTCAGGTCTTATGGCTCCAACTCCTTTAACTCTGGCTTTCCTCTATTAATCGGAAGGAAATTGAATCCAGCTTAATTAATGATAAGGTTATCTAGAAGGAAATCATGGGTACTCTCTCAGTACTGGTTTACAACTGAAGGAGGTTTCCACATCCTCAACTTGTCCCTGGTCTTCATCTTCCCAAATAGGTACCAATCTCTGGGAGACTTGGACCATAGGACTAAGTGAAGTCATCTCCACTCAGTTGGCCACCATACTAATAATTCCCCAAAAACTGTTCCAAGAACCAATACCATTTCTTAAGCCTCCTGTCAATTTCCCAGGCCACCTATTCGTCTCTTTAGGTGCCTAAGCCAATCTGTCTTAGGAGTTCTCTTACTCCTCTAGCTGCTCTTACTTTCTCTTGCTACTTTAGAACGGTACAGAGAGAGGACTTATGCAACTTCTCTTTCCTCTGCTTTACCTTTCAGTACGAGCATACTCTAACATGCATGTCTGGCATTTTAATGCAAGGAGTGTAAGCTCTTACTGATTGCTATGCCCATAGCATGCCAACCGGACATTTTATCCCTACAAGAGGGAGCCTCTTTCTATTAGCAGTTGTTTCTGGAAGTTATAGGGAGAGGACTTTTGAGGTTCTTTTTCTTTCTATTTTTCCTTCTTTGCTAAGCTAAGGGACATTGAACCCTAGCTTTATTCTTGGCTAGTCGTGCTTCCATTAGGTAAGGTCAACTCCACTTGCCTTGCCTCGGCTGCTTCCCTTTCCCTGATCGGATAGGGCATTTTGCTCCATCTAGAGCAGTGTCAATTCTGACTTGGAGGACCAATTCCTATTTTCTCTAGGAAGATTCCTGGCCAAGAACTTATCCCTTGGAAAGGGTGCCTCTCAACCTAACCCTACGTGACTGAGTATCTCTTAACATCATCGGGAACATGCCAATCTCATAATGCTAGTTCCCCGCATGGCTATCTATCTCATTCTCATCTCTTTCTCTTCTTTTTAATCCCTAAGAATTCCACTAGGATTATCTACCTTGACTTCACTATCTCCATGTTCCTATTTATCTATTCAGGAACTTGAGATAGCTACTCTATCATAGTGCCCCATCTCTAACAAGGCTTCAAGAGTTTGCCTAGCTTAGGTGACCACTACACCCTCTTAGCGGTGTACAGACTCAACCCCTAACTATCTTGTTCAACTCATCATTACCCTTCCTCTTGAGAAGGAATTTGATAGCTTTTAAATAGTGGCTACTACTCTCTCTTTGAGCTCTATCAGTCTTACTCTCAGGGACCTCATAGTCCATCAAGTCGTGCCAAGATACCACCTCAGCATCTGAGAGTCACTATCTCTATTCGTCATGACCAGAATTCTTATTCGCCACCACTTTTTTTGGTTCATCATGACAAAACATACTTTCTCTTACTTCTGCTAGTTTTACTTAGCTTTGTTCATCGTAACCTCAACTGCTGCCTGAAGGACTTCCATGTCCTAGCCTCACTGTAATCCCCAACTAAGTCAACTACTTCCTTTCAAGCAATGAAGGAAGGGTCTGGCTCACAACTCTAGGCCATTAGCACCTTTGCTTTCCCTTATCCTCAGGGATTACCAGTGGCAGAAATTAATCTTTAGCTTTTCTGACCTTTTTATATCTATTTAGGAATCAAAGATAACTACTTTGATCGTGCTGCCTTAACCTTGTATCAAGGCTACAGTAATTGTATCTAACTTAGGTTGCCACTTGACCCTTTCTCTTCTAGGGTTTAGACTCATACCTCTATCTGACTTATGAGCCATTATCCCTTTCTCTTTAGAGGGAAGTCTCTTTATCTTTACACAGTGGCTACCTTCCTCTGCGCATAACTTCTTATCATTTTACATCCTTATTTTCCCTAGAGCATTTACCTCCAATCCATAACCTTAGTTGGACCTTAGCTAATATTCCACTACTAGCTCTAACCTGAACTGGGCTTTTCTAAATTCTTGTAGATAATTCTCTTCTTCCTATGCCAGAACCTCTGCTCTGATACCAAAAATGTCACACCTTACTTATATAATACCTTAGCATTCATTTAGAACCATTCCAGACCACTTTGGACGGTCTTAATCTTAAAAATTTCAATTTGGACGTTAATTTTCGGAAAATTACTGTTCACTGTCCAGTTTTTAGATTACAGGTCCAACTTTGAAAAATCATAACTAATTCTAGAAAAATCGTATGGAGGTGTTCCAAAATTCTACAGAAACATATTTCAATGCTCTTTAAGGGAAAAATATTCTACTGAACTCATCCTCACTGAAAACGTACAGTTTATTGGATTAAGATTACTATTTGTTTGGAAAAATCTGGACTTTCCAGATTCTGCGCCTTAACTTTGAAAACTCATATCTCTTTGTATACACATCCAAATGAGGTGATTTACTACTCATTTTGAAGCTTGGAATGTTCACTATAAGTCTGCCAAATCTCGTGGATTTAACTCATTCATTTGATAGGTCAAACTGAAGCTCAAAACTAACTGCTTCAGGACCTACGTTTTATCCTTTAATAGCTCCTTACTTTAATTCTTTTTATTTCTTTGACATACATAGCATGGGCTTAATCTTTCTCATTCATACTCATATACTTTCATTCATGCCATAAACATCCTTAGCACATACATTGAATTGATGGCATTCATAACATAAGTCATAACATAGGAGAATTATACATTGAATAATAATATCAATCATTAGCATCAATAACTCTCCACTTCTTCTCCTTGCTTCTCATGCCATTAGTGCCCACCATTGATTGACCTAAATGGTTGGTTAGGGAGGGGGTGAGATTCGGGGGAATCTCAGTAGCAAACAATACCACATAATCATGCTAGATGGATGCTAATGCACTACACGCAACTTGTTTATTCTCTTGTTCATTAGTGACATACTAGCATACTCAAAGCTAACTTCTTGATGCATGGCCATGGAGACATAATCTACTCATCATGAATAGCAATTACAGCAGCTAAAACATGTCACAATAACATTCAATAACATGTACACGGCAACACACAAGCATACAACATCAAGCAATGACAATAGGTAAGTTCACTACCTTGCACCTCAAGCTTTCCTCTTACTCTTCCTTTGACTCCCTTGACTTTCCAAACATGTGGGCATTCGGTCAACATCACTAAACATCCTTTTGGATGTTCCAAAGGTCCTAAACATAACCATAATGATGACACAATCCATTAGGACCATTAGATTACATAAAGTTCAAAGCTAGCTCTCTTGAACCTCAACCCTTTCTCTTAGTCTTAGGGTTTTCTTTCTAGCTTTTCTAACATAAATCTCATCATTTCCCATTCTTATGATCCATTTCTTATCAATTAGGATCGCTTTAGATGGCTTTAGATTCAAGAATATCAAATCTGGAAATTTTGGTTCGCGGGTACTGTTCACGCAGAATCTCCAGAATTTTTTATCAACTTTCAAAATTCATAATTAAATCTAGAAAAATCCAAATTCAGTGCTTCCAAGTCTCACTGAAAGCTAATTAAGTTAAATTTAAAGGAAAAATAGTTTCAGGAACCAATTCTATGCCTAACAGTACCAGAATTGTATGGAACTCGACACCCTTCCAAAAGCTTAACACTGTTTCCAGATTTCAAACCCTAACTTTGAAAAATCACCATAAATCGTACACATATCCAAATGAAGTGTTCTACCCATGGATTTAAAGCTCACAGAGTGCACTTTAAGCATACGAAATTTCAGAATCAGATACGCACAGCAACTAATTCGAAATAGGTATCAAATCAGATGCTACAGCCACCACATACCTTGATCTTGAAGCTTGAACTTTGTTCCTTCTTCTTGGCCTTCACCCCTACGTTTTTCTCTCTAAATTTTGGCAGAGTTTCCCCTCTTAAACTCATGTTGGCTGAAAATATGAAGGGGAAGAGGCTCTATTTATAGCCAAAAAAGTTGGCTTGAATGGACCAAAATGCCCTTGGTAGCTAGAAGAAGGAGTAAGGGCAATTTTGGAAGTTCAAGTGGACTTTTGCATCATCATTGCATCACCTTATTACATCATGCTTACCTAATTCTTCTAGAAGATGCCAAGTGTCATGAAAGTGGTGGAGGAGATGGGAGATTAGATCCTAGCCGTTGGATCAAACTTGTTTCATAAGCTTCCTCCGAATTTACTTGGCCCACGTTTCTCCGGTTTTCTTTATGGCCTTCTGGGGTTCAGAAAATTCTTCTGTCTACTCCATAAATGCTCCTTCATTCTAGAGAATATCTATAAATTTTCTCAGGCCACAACACTTCCTTTAAGCCTTGTATAAAAATTGTTTACTAAAATACTCTTTTATCAGCAAAACCGGCTCTTTAATTTATTAAAGCCACTCCACTGGTCTTTCGGTTGCGGGACTAATTTTATAAATTAATACAACCTTTCAACCATTTAACCTCATTTTTGTATATATTTTTGAGGTCTCTTGCTATTTTAAATAATTACCTCAAACGGTATACTTTTTACCGGTCACAACCTCATAAATTCCATTTAAGCTGCCTCAGGGGTATTTTCATCTTTTCTCTTCATAGAAGAGTCTTAGAATATTATTTCCCATTTTCTAGGATTTTTCTTAGAATTTTCTGTACCCTCTTCCATTTTTACCCCTGTTGGTCATAACTTTCGAAATTTACAATTTAGTCCCTGCTTGGACTTAACTTCATTAATCCTCTCTTTGAGGTTTCTAACTTAACCTTTGGCCTGTGTCTAGTCTCTTTTCTCTCTCTCTGGGCCTTCAAGACTTTACTGGAGCCTGTAACTTTATCACACTTTGGCCCCTTAAAACTTTTACTTTGCAGTTTAGTCCCTGAAACTACTTTGACTTCCTTTCTCATCTTTGGGACTTCTGCTAAAAAAGGGTCTGATAGCCTATCTAATTCAGGCTATTACTGGTACTTCTAGGCCCAAAACTTTGGATGTTACACTCTACCATGAAAATCAAAAGCCTCCTTAACTCCCTGGTCATTTCTTTCCTTTACTCATTTACATGCTTTCGCTTAATTATTGATCTTGCTATGTTTTGTGTATTGTATGTTGAATGAGTGTGGGGGAGAAACCATTTCAGTAGTATAGTAATGTAGTTGTTGTTTGAATTCAATAAGACCCCCTGCAAGTTCTGATCTCTACCCTATATCATTTTGTGCTTGTTGGTAATGTGGTGATTGTAATGCATTATATGAATCAGATTGATTGAGAAAGCTTGTTTATGTATGCTGCTTAATCATGGACTTATTGAGCACATTTTGATCTCTTTTGATGCACTTTAAAGTTTTTGAAGTATCCAGCTGCCTCTGTTGTTTGTGTGTTGTGTTTCTCTATTGTTTGGGTGTTTCTATGTTGTTCTGTGCATCTCTGTGACACTTCGCTGCGGCAAACCTAAGCCTTCACTTCGGCAAAGTGGTTCTTTGTCTGTTAGGTTGCTCTCTGTAACCTTTCACTGCGGTGAACTCTAGCCTTTGCCACGGTGAAGATCACCAGTTTCTAGGTGTTGCTCTCGAGATGGTTTTGCCGCAGCGAAACATCCTTCTCTCCCTTTGCTTTTCGTCTCGGGAAGGGTTTGCCGCCGTGAACTCCAGCCTTTGCCGTGGCAAAACTGCCGTTTCAGCACAGAGTTATTTTTCATTTTAACCCTATTTTCCAGGTGAAATCTCCACTTTACCCTCCATTTCTGCCAACCCACTCACTTCTCTTAAATCCATTGTTGTCTTTTCCCTTCCCCATCCCATTAAACTCCCACATCCCCACTACTCCTTCATTTTCTGAAACCATTGATCCCCCTTCAATTTTCAGAAAATCGTCGGCCCCCCCTCTCCATATTATTTCAGAAACCGTCGGCCCTCCCTGCAAATCCTCCTCAGTCCCCCTCTCCCTCTTTCCTCTTCTTCCTTTATCTCTTCCTTCTTCAGTTTTCTAGCCTCTCATCCCATCTCCGTATTGCATTCACTCCTTCTCTTCCTCTGCTTTCCTCATTCAGCGCTGAAGATCTCCCTTAATTATGGTATGATTCCTCTCTCCCTTTGTTCTTTCTTTTATTTTAGTTCAGTTAGTTGTTGGTCTGTTGGTTTTGTTCTGCTGCTATGTTGTTGGGTTGGGTTGTTTTGATATCAGTTTGTAGTTACATAGCTCTTAGGCTATTTAATGATTCATGGTGCATTTTGTTTCTTCTTTAATCTCTTTACTTAATTTAGAAATTTTTGATAAACTGAAAACCTATGAATCATTACATAGCCATTTGCTACTGTCTAGGTTGTGATTTTGGTTTTTTTGGGGTAGTGTTCGTTGCTGTCTGTTTGGTCTTTGTTTAGTGTGTTTTGTTTCTTGTGTTCAGAGTATGCCTCGTACTAAGAACCCTACGCCTGTGTCTGAATCAGATTCTGGGGATGAGTATACCTTTGGGGAGTTATATTAAAAGATTGACCAGAGACCTCTCATCAAGGAGTAACCTTTTCATTTAGACCCCCCCGATCACCCTTTTGTCCGCTAGCTCCGTGCCTCCCAATTGACCGGTTTGGTCCACGAGCATTCTATGGGCAATGACGCTTTTGTTCGCCATTTTTACACCCGATTGAGCTCAAATTATTCTTATCTTTTCATTACATCATCCCTGGTTTTGTTGCATTTTCTGGCTCTTTTGGCTATAATTGAGCTTATTTTAGGTTAAGAGTCCATACATTGAGTTAGTGTCTTTTTAAGGGTAAAATCATCATAATTAGTTATTAATTGTATTCAATTAATTTCTAGGACAATTGATGCCTTAAATTGTTGCTTTTCAGTGTAGGACACCTGAGATTAGAGCCACGGTTGAAGACTCAAGGCACAAAGAGCAAAAAGAGGAGCCTCTACCATGGTTCGCAGCGTCATACTTCTACCTTCGTCGCAGCGAACGTTTGCTTTCAAGAATGAAACTCTCTGCCATGGTTCACCGCAGCGAACCCCTCGTATTAGCACATTCAGACCTGACCATTTCGGGAAAATTTGACTTGCCTACTTCCATGAACCGACCCAAACACGTCATATTCAGGTTAGAAACCCTATTTTCGGTATGAAGGAGGTCAGACATGAAGATTCAGCCACCATTTACGTTTTTCTCTTCATCTTCTCTCATCTCTCCCACCAGAACCCTAATCCCTCACCTTCCACTGTCACCTTCATCCATGGGCAACACTGAGTCAACTTTAATGGAGATGTTTCTGCATACCATGAGTGGCTAGGCTTCCTCCAACTCTTGAAGATGGATGATTGGCATGAGTTCTAAGAGCATAAAAGACGAGTTTCAGTTTCATCTTAGTTTTAGCTATGTATTTATGAATTCCTAGGTCTAGGATTTGTAAATTCTTAGTAAAAGACTTTGATTGATATGTAATCATTAGTTGATGGTTCATATTTGTAGTTGGATTGATTAATGTTGGATTTCATGCTTCAATATATGTAGTTACATATATGTTCTTTGTAGCTTTATTGATTCTCTTCATCTTGCTTGGTCAGGTTTTGATAATGAGTTGATTTTTTGTTGCATTGAACCATTTGCATTAATCATTCTTAATTACACATTAGGAAAGCTTAACAATATTTTCATTAATGAGTCCATTAATGTAAGCATTGGACTCAATGAGTTATTGAGGTTGTTATCAAGAAAACCTAATGAATTTCTAAAACTCCCACATCTTAAGAGAACTATGATTGCCAAGAATCCATTTTCAAGAGGTTTTATCAAATGATTTAGTACTTGATTTCATCCATTTCATCTTAATCTCCCAAAAATCCAAAAATACATTTACATTCTATTGCCTTTTATCTAAATTACAAATTTCAATGAAAACCCCCAACCTTTTTCAGCTCAATTTGCATAACCATGGTATTTAGTTAATCTAAGATCATAATTTCAGCTCCACAAGTAAAACAATCCAAGGTTGTGCCTATAGTACAATCCTTGGATTAATTTTGAAATTGGCCCCAAGGTGTAAGTAAAGACAAGTCAAGGTGATTTTCAAGTGGCGCTGTTGCCGGGGAGCCAAGAAATTGGTTCTCTAGGTTAGCTTGTGTCATTGGGTTGTCAATTGAAGTTTTGATCATTTTAGGTTGCATTTTAGTTAGTTTAGTTGCATATTTGTTCATAGTATAGGTTTTCATCTTGCATAGCATCAAAATTTTTGGAAATACAAACAAATATAGTGATTTTCTACACTTTCGCATTTTCACTTTCCATTAGTGGCGTCCAGTATCTGATAAGCTTTCTGTGACAGTTCGTCGCGGCCAACCTGTCCTTTCGCCGCGGCAAACTTTCTGAAAGACCTAAGGATTCCTCTCAAGATACCTTCGCCGTGGCACACTCCTGCTTTCGCTGCGGCAAACTTCCTACACTCAGCTGTCTGGTCACATCTGTCACCTTTCACCGTGGCCAACCACTGTTTTCGCCACGGTGAACTATTCTGAAAAGTCTTGAAAATTACACTTTTTACTTCTTTCTCTGTGCATACATACTCATACTAATCCATACACTTGCATCCATCACAACTCATACTTTTATTTGACTTTGTGTGTTGCAAGTCAATTTTGTTTGCTCTTTCTCTTGTGACTCTTTTCTTGCATGCCATGAAAAGCAAAACTTGTACCCTTTAACCCTGAGATTGAGAGAAAACTCAGAGAGATAAGAAGAGAGAAAAGAGTTGAGGGGACAAGTGAGTTAGTGGTTGAAGAATAGAACATTTCTGTGGAATCTAGCCTATCATGTAGTGAGAGTGAGCCTACTGATAAAGAGATAATCACTGATTTACCACCTAGCCACCCTAATCCTAACCCCAATGCCAACCAGGTAAGGAATGGAGGCAATGGAGGGAATAGAGAACAAGAGAGAGTGGGAGAAAATAATGGGAACCCTAGAAGAAGAACAATTAGGAAAGCAACCACATCTGATGTCAATTTTGACCCATTTATTGCTGCTTGTCCAAATTTTGAAGTTAATTTTGAAATTAAAGGATTATTGATTAACTACCTTCCAAAATTTCATGGCTTGATAGGAGAAGATTCATATCTTCATTTGCAATCCCTTTCTGTGATCAGCCAAAGTATGAAGCTTGTGGGAGCATCGTTAGATCAAGTGCTATCACATCCAGTAATATAGCAATTAGGAATAAGAATATCCCTAAATATTTAAAGGCCAAAAATGACAAGGAGAAATAGAAGAATTTTGGTGGAAAATAATTATTATAATTTTCCAAGCCAATTACGAAAAATTTGACTAATTAAGGAAAATTGGTCAAGAATAATTATGGAAAAATAATTTCGAGTCTCAGAAAAATAAGGAAAATGTTCCTTGAGAATTATATGGGATTATAAAATTTGTTTTATGACCAATTTGCCCCTAGAGAGATTACAAGGAAATTTCAGGGCAATTTAAGCCAATTTAAGGTCTTTATTTGGAAAATTCCAAATGAATATATTTCAGGGGGATAAAATCCCAAGAAAATTCCTATGATATCCCAAGGAATTATAAGAGATTATGGAATTAAAATAAGACTCTCAAGTGTCCAAGATTTTTCTCAATTCCTGAGAAAAGTGGAAAAATCACTAAAGAGAAGGAAATTAGTTTTCCATTTTATTTAATTATTGGAAAATTTAATTTGAGACGAAGAGGGAAATTTGAGAAGACAAAAATGAGGAGAATAATTTATAGATCTGACGGAAAATAATTACAAGGGCCAGAGTCATGTAATTATAGAAAAGAAGTTAAACCCGGAGTAAAAGTGCACCAATAAAGCAAGACTAGAGTCTTGCAATTCAAATGGTGTTGGAAATTGTGCCCTAGGGGCCAATCATTATGTTTTGAACATTGTTCATTTATGAATTTATTAATTACGTTATCATATTATTTGCATGTTTACTGTGATGACTATCCTTGGATAACTCATGGTTTATCCTAAATGTCCCTGGTCGGTCATCTATGTGGGAGCAAAGATGAAATAAGACCAGTATGAATTTAAAGATATATAGAGATATAAATTAAAGTCATAGGCACATGTAAGAGTACAAGGTGTTGGACCAACCCGCTATGAGAGAGCTGCATGGGTTAAGTCATAAGCTTCTCTCATATACAAACCATGTCACTGTGCCCTTTGACCTGAGATCATCATGGATTCCTACATGAGAAACGCTTAGCTTTGACCTAGTCAAAAGTCACTTTTGACCGAGTGATCATAAAGACTATGTTCAGGCTTAGTGGTTTTTCATGCGGAGGAATGTGAATGGTCAAGATGGAATTTGTCCCTCACATTCGTAGAGAGACATTATTGGGCCCCTCGATGAGTGAGTCTGAGAAATGTATGGCCATACTATAATGGAAAGGTAGTTCCATTTCTATACTCAGACTACTCAGGGATCGAGAAAGTAACGGTCATGAATAGGAGGATGACGTTTTCCATGCCTCGTCCATGACCAAAATGTCGTGTGACAAAAGGGACGCGATATGGTTGTATAAAAGGTTACATCGTTCAACGATCCTCATATGATTTGGATAGTCGTGATGTCTTGCTAGAGACCGCTTACGATTTGTGAGTCATTATAGTTAATAGCCCACTGCCAACTTCATATGGGCCTACAGGGTCGCACACAAAATAGCCCAACACGAGTTATGATGTCCAGATTCATTGAATCTAAGATATGTCCAGATTCAATGAATAATATAGGGTGGATGTGTATATATATATATATATATATAAATTCGTATATATATATTATATAAATATAAGAGATATTAATTGTTAGATTTAATTTATAAGGATAAATTAAATATATAAATTAATTCCGTCATCTCTTTATTAAATAAATAAGTGAATTAAATCTGTGAGATGGATTTAATTTAAACCATATTTATTTAATTGTTCTCTTATCTGATTAGGCAATATTTGATATTGTATTAATTTTGGAATTAATTTAGAGTTAATTTCGAAATTAAATATTATTCATTAAACTTATAGCATCCTATATATTTGATATGAGGAGCTAGGGTTTTAAGCGTGAGAGTAACCAACAGATAAGAGACGACCTAAGAGAGATAAGAGTGGACAGATTCTCTGAAAACCCTAGACGGACATAGATGCTAGCACGTCGTTCGAGGTTGAGGGCTACTCGTGTGGATACCGGTAGAGGAAGTCGACCGGAGTTGTCGACTTCGAACGATAAAGGAGGCGAGCAGAGGCATCCTGAACGGCGAAATCACCAAGCCACTCAGAAACCGAACACCGAAGGTAATACTTCTTACTACCTGACTTAAACGCGATCGGTAGATCCGGGCAAGGGATTGAAAGTTTTAAAATTTTGTGTTGTTTTCCGCTGCGCGTCGTCTTTCAATTCCCTTCAAATGGTTCACACTTAGCCATGTATCAAGCCTCTAATAGATAGTAATTAAAGCTTTCCAAGTGTCAAGCCACCAATGGAGAGGATCTTGACTTTGGAATTTAACTATATTATGATTTAAGTTAATTAAGAGAGAGGTTTAAGACTAATTAGGCACTTGACACTTGGCTCCTCATTAATGGTGGTTGGTGGGATATTTTGGTGCATTGAATGAGCTTCTCCTCCCCCTAAATCGGATCCATATTTTGTGCAAGGCATGAAGAGAGGGAAAAAGAGAGTTCAAAGGAAAACCAAGAGAAATACATCAACTTTGGTCATTCAATCAAGGATTCAAGGTGAGTTCTTAGTTCTAGATGTGTTCTTGCCTTGTTTTCCTTCTCTTTTATGGTTGAAAAATCTATCCCCTCTCTCTCTAATGGTTGGCTGAACTGAATAATAAAAGGGGAAGGGAGTTTTGTTCATCAAACTTGCTAAGACACAACAACATAAGCTAGATCCTAGTGTTTGCAAGTGATTATAGTTGGTTTTGAAGCATTTTTCATGGTTATTTTCTTGAGTATTATTTTGTTAAATCCAAGTAGATATTTGGAATCTACATGAAAAATCATGTGGGGTTGATTCAAGAGGGAATGTTTAGGGTTTATGAAAACCAACTCTAAAAATTCAAGAGCAAAGATGGAAGCTTTAAGGGGCTTAGAAGTTACTTGAGTTATGCAATTGATTTTATAAGGAATGGTTGATGATTCTTGCTACCCTTTTTGTGGATGCCATGTTAGGGTTTGGCACTTGTGGAAGCAAGAAGATACAACAAGAAAAACAAAAAGCATTGGATCAAGGTAGTGAGATCTAATTAGCCATTAATGTTAACTTTGCATTGTTATTTATGGCATGTATGCTTGCTATTATATGGTTGAACTATGATGTTGTGATATGGTTTCTCCTTGCATTTGTTGCCATGGCCTTGCATGTTGAGGTTGCCTATTTATAAAAGATTAGTTCTCCTATGATAGCTAATGTTGAAATGCTTTATAATGAATGTTTGGTTGATTGATCTTGCTACTGGGATTTCTTAAAATCTCATCCCCCAAATATAATCTAACATTTTAACACCTGAAACTCCTATGATCAAGCTGCAGGTTGGAGACTAAAGTATGGTGTCTTGCCATAAAATTCGTGGACCCTTTTTGGTTATGTATATATTAAGCTAACAGTGCTGTAAGCACACTGACACTGCCATTTTCGTGCAACTGTTTGATTATGCTTCTGAATGCTTTTAATCATGAAATTTGGTATGATGAAAGATAACTTCCTGAGCTTCAGTTTGATAGCTAATACGTTAAAAATGGCCAAGTATACGAATTTTAATGATTTTTCAAAATTAAAGGTCAGAATCTGGGAAAAAGGGTTCTTGGCAAATGGACAGTGTTGCATTTTACAACAACCTGATGCTTTTTCATAAGGAATTGGATCATGAGATTATTTTTCCTTGATAGAAGACTTAAGGAGGTTTAAGTGGAATATTTAACCACCCCATTTGGACCCTTTTGGAATAAGTTATGAATTTTTGAAGTTGGGCCAGAAAAATGGAATTTTTTACCCGATGAACAGTAAAAAAATCCGAAATTTAGTGTTTTTAAGGTGAAAATTGAGCCCAAGACCATCCAATGTGGTCTAAAGTGGTTTTAAATGAAACTTAAGTAGATATAATAGTAAGGTGTGACAGTTGAGGTAGCAGGAGGAGAAGTGGGAGAGGTGGAAGGAACAAAGGATGAAGGAGTAGTAGGAGAGGTGGAGATAAGAGAAGATGGTGGTTCAAGATAGGGGTGAGGAGGAGGGTGTGGATGTGACAGAAGATCCTCAAAGCTGAAGGAGGTGCTTAGTGTAGAGAAATTGTTACAGAGAGAGGCTCCTATTCCCTTTAATTCTTTGATTTCCTTTTTAACAAAGTCAAACCTCTGAGAAACCTCCTTTTGCAGGACAGTCATTACCTGACGATAAAGATCTAAGACTGTGTAGAAGCCTTTAAACTTCCTATCAAATATCTGCCCATATTCCTTCACAGTGGTATACAGCCTTTGCTCAAACTCTTGTAATTTAGCTTGGATCAAATTTCTGATGGCGTTCCCATAGAATGTTGGAGCAGAGGTGTGAGAGGGTTCTGCAGATGACCCAGCCTCATCTTGGGGTCTAGAGGTGCTAGCAGCTGGTTGCTTCCTTTTATCTTTCTGAGCTAGCTTTTGTGAAGGTCTAAGGGGCACAGACATTTTTATCTTGTTTAGTTGATTTATTCCAAAAGAGGGTACCTTCACTTTGATCTCTCCAGGCTCCATAGGTGCAATATTGTTCACTTGAAGTAGATAGGTAGCTAACTGAGAATAGGGGATAGGAGTTGACTTGGACTTATTGAGTACAAAGTCCTTCATCTCATTATAAATCAGGGCTCCTATATTTATCTTCTTTCTACTGATTATTCTTGCTAGCAGAAGGTAGTCATCTTGATTGAGGTGGGAGAAGCTTCTAGATTTATTAATCGTGCTTTTTGAATAGATGTAGTGAATTATTCTGTAATAATCACATATCTGTTTAGGGGGAAAACTAAGCTCACCAGGAAAATTGTCACTCTACATTAGAATCTTGTCAGCCTTGATATCATTCATTTCTCCTCCCCTTACATGATCTTCTGTCCCCAGTAACTCATTTAGCTTAGCAGGAGTAAAAGTAATAGTTCTACTCCTGAGGTGTGTTTTGAGATAATCATTCATGAGATTATCCTGCTCATCATACTCCTCACATGATTCCATATTGTAATAGAATCACTCAACTACTTCAGGACAATATTCTCCTCTAATACTTAACCAGTTTGAGTAATATTTCAGAGGATCATCCAAATTCAGTCTAATCTTTTTATTGGTTTTCAGACTTTCCAAGTTCACAGATACTATGGGACAGAATTTTCTAGTTGCAAAGTCAACCTTAAATTTTTCCTGGTTGACATCTCTATCAAGATTTCCCACCAAAAGCTCAGATTCAGAAGTGATACCTCGAGTAGGTTAAGATACCCCTTTAGTGGTTCTCTGTTTCTTATGCCTTGGTTGCCGAGGTACTGGAATATTCAAAGCAGTATCCACAGCTTTCTAAACTGAGTTCTCTTCATTGGATTTGGTCTCTAATTCTTCAGTCATAGTTGGCAGCTTTGACTTGGACCTTGGTGATCTTCTCTGAGGTTGCTCCACATTTTCTGCCTAATTCTTTGTGATTTTGAGCACCCTTTTTCTTTTTGAGGATTCTTCCCAAACTTTGGGTCTATAACGTTTCTTTAAAGTTGTCTAGCCCACTTGTCTAGATTGCACTGGTTTTTCAGTGCTTTCTTCCTTATCACTGCCCGCCTGCTTAACTCTCGCCATTTCTTGTCATCCAAAAGAGATTTTGAAGAATGTTCGGTGTTTTATGGATTTAAGAGGTTTCGTGATGATCAAAAGAGCTTAGGGAGTGATTTCGAGTGGAAAGGAATGAGTAATTTAATAGAACAGTGAATTTTGAACCGTTCCATAAAAACAGGAGAAGAGTTTTATCGAGCTAGGGTTCTGAAATTGATGGGTTTTTCAAAATTTGAATGTTATAAACATTGAATTTATCAATTAAATTATCAATCAATGAGTGATCGATCACGTATTCGATAAATTAGAAGAACACATAAGAACACTAAAGACAATTATCGATCAAGTTATTGAACAATGAATTATCGATCATGTTATCGATAAAATGTTAATTAAAAAATACGTACCTAGTCTAGTTTATTGATCATTTGATTGATTAACAGTTTATTGATTAGCTTATCGATAATTCTTACCCATTTGACTAATTTGTCTGAAATCCTCGTTGCTCTTGATCGATGTGTTGATTGATAATTGAGTGAGCGATCAGCTTATCGATAACATTCCTTCCAACTTCTATCTTTTGCTCCATATACCTTATTTATCGATCAGTTGATGGATAAATCAACCCTTCCTTACAGCATGATTATCGATGTCTTCATTAATCATTCTATACTCTGTTTGCCTCTGTATCTCGATGTCTAAACAGAGCTTCCTACAAAACAAATTTCTATATACTCCAATGCTTAAGTTAGTCTTTTAATCATCAAAACCCTAAATCTAAAGACTCAAATTAGAGAGATAATGTGAGATTTCTTATAGCTCATTTGGATTTACCATTCCCAATTCTCTTTTGAAGTAATTGAACTTCTGTTAATCAAGAGGCTTCGTGAAAATGTCTGCTATTTGACATTTAGTGGGGATGAATTCTACTTTTACATCTTTCTTTTGAATATGGTCCCAAATGAAATGATGTCGAACATCAATGTGCTTAGTTCGGGCATGATGAACTAGATTCTTGGACAGACTTATTGTGCTCATGTTGTCACATAGAATTAGAATTTCCTTCAAGTTGATTCCTAAATCTTGTAGTTATTACTTTAACCATAGAATATGGGCACAACAGCTGGTAGTGGTAACATATTCTGATTTTAAGGAGGATATTGCCACAGTATTATACTTTTTGCTTGACCACGAGACAAGACATCTGAGAATTCTCTTGATAGCTTGTTCATGTGATTCCTTGGGGGCTAATTGGTATCTTACACACATTCCCATACTGAATTAAATATCTAGTATGCTTGCGATTAGGTAGAGTAATGACCCTATCATTCCTTTATACTTGGTCATATTCATGCCCTTGCCTTTCTCGTCTGCGTTAAATGAGATGGTTGAGTTCATAAGAGTCTTCACACTTTTAGCATTCTCTAATCCATATTTCTTTAGTAACTCCTTGAGATACTTTGTCTGGGATATGAATATGCCATTTCTCTTCTGCTTGATTTATAATCCTAGAAAGAAGTTCAATTCTCCCCTCATTGACATCTCGAACTCACCCTGTATTAACTTGGCAAACTCTTGACAGAGATCTCATTAATAGCTCCGAATATAATATCATCCACGTGAATTTGAACAATTAAAAGTTCCTTTCTACTTCTTTTGATGAAAAGCATAGCATCCACTTTGCCTCTTTCAAAACCTTTTTCTATCAAGAAATTACTGAGTCATTTACACCAAGCTCTAAGAGCTTATTTTAAAGTATATAAAGCCTTTTTCAGTTTGTAAACATGATCAGGGAAATTGGAATCTTCAAAACCAGGAGGCTGTTCGATAAAACTTCTTCCAAAATATAACCATTCAAAAATGTACTTTTAACATCCATTTGATATAATTTGAAATCTTTTATGCAAGCAAAGGGTAAAAGTACTCGGATGGCTTCCAATCTAGCTACTGGAGCATGTGTTTCCTCATAATCAATACCTTCTTCTTGACGATTTGTGTAGATTCATCGAGCTTATTTTTGAATACCTATTTGATGCCTATGACTGGGTGGTCATTAGGTCAGGGTACCAACTCCCAAACTTGATTTCTTTCAAATTGGTTCAGCTCTTCCTGCATTGTTACTATCCAAAATTCACCAGATAGAGCCTCGTCAACATTGGTTGGTTTAATATGTGAAATAAATGCAAAGAAACATACTTTATTGAACACTTATCTCTGAATTTTGACCCCTTCATTGACTTCACTAGTGACTTATTCCAAAGGATGATTTCTATGATGTCTCCAAGATTTAGGCTGTTCTAAATTTTCTTGTGAAAGAGGTTCATTTGAATCATCCTTGTTTTCTAAAGCTTTTTTTGAAAGTACTTTGTTTGAAGATTTGTTCAAATGCAATTTTTCAAAATTTTGAACGATCTCAGCATCATCATCTAGAGGTTTTGAAATCAACTCAGTTTTAGCAAACACAACATGTATTGACTCTTTAATAGTGAATGTACATTTGTTGAAAACTCTATAAGCTTTACTACAATTAGAGTAATTGAGAAATAAACCTTCATCAGCTTTAGGATTGAATTTATCGAGATTTTCTTTGTTGTTATTGTGAATGTACCACTTACTCCTGAAGATCTTTAGATGAGCCAGGTTAGGCTTTCTTCCTTTGTATAGCTCCTACGGAGTTTTCCTGAGCAGTGTTCTAATGTAAGCTCTATTGGAGATATAGCAAGTCGTGCTCATTGCTTCAGCCCAGAACACTTATGAAATCCCTTTCTCATTCAACATTGCTCTTGCTATTTCTGTGAGCACTCTGTTCTTTCTTTCCACAACTCTATTTTGTTGAGGAGTTCTTGGTACTGAGTGGTTGTGATCAATCCCATGTTTATCACAATAGTCTGTGAATTCATTTTGGGCCTTTTTGGCAAAAATGGTGAATGCATTAAATGTCTCATCTTTAGAGGAAAGAAACAGAGTCTAGGTGAATCTCGAATAGTCATCAACTATCACAAGAGTATATAGGTTTCCACCGAAACTTTTGACTCTTGACGGACTGACCAAATCCATATGAAGCATTTGGAGTGGCCTTTCAGTTGAGACTATCTTCTTTGATTTAAACAAGGACTTTGTTTGTTTACTGTAACATCTAAACTTTTGGGTCTAGAAGTACCAGAAATAGCCTGGATTGAATAGGCTACCAGACCCCTTTTGAGTAGAAGTCCCAAAGATGAGAAAGGAAGGCAAAGCAGTTTCAGGACTAAACTGCAAAGTAAAAGTTTTAAGGGCCTAAAGTATAATCAAAGTTAGAGGCTCCAATAAAGTCTCGAAGGCCCAAAAAGAGAAAAGAGACTAGATATAGGCCAAAGATTAAGCTATAAGCCTCAAAGAGAGGATTATATGAAGCTAAGTCCAACCAAGGACTAAACTATAAATTCTGAAAGTTATGACCAACAGGGATAAAAGTGGAAGAGAGTACAAAAAATTCTAAGAAAAATCCCAAAAAATGAGAAATAATATTCTAAGACTCTTCTGTGAAGAGAAATGACAAAAATACCCCTGAGGCAGCTTAAATGGAATTTATGAGGTTATGGCCCGTAAAAAGTATACCATTTGAGGTAATTATTTAAAATAGCAAGAGACCTCAAAAATGTATACAAAAATGACATTAAATGGTTAAAAGGTTGTACTAATTTATAAAATTAGTCCCGCAACCAAAAGGCCAATGCAGTGGCTTTAATAAATTAAAGAGCCGGTTTTGCCGATAAAAGGGTATTTTAGTAAATGAATTTTATGCAAGGCTTAAAGGAAGTGTTATGGCCTAAGAAAATTTATAGATACTCTCTAGAATTAAAGGGAATTTATGGATTTGACAGAAAATAATTACAGAGGCCAGAGCACTGTAATTATAGAAAAGAAGTTAAACCCGGAGTAAAAGTGCACCGATAAAGTGTTAATCAGAGTCTTGCACTTTGCTTGGCCCACAAGTCGCCACTTGTCAAGCCTTTAATGGATGGTAATTAAAGCTTTCCAAGTGTCAAGCTACCAATGGAGAGGATCTTGACTTTAGAATTTAATTACATTATGATTTAAGTTAATTAAGAGAGAGGATTAAGATTAAGTAGGCTAATGACACTTGGCATAACATTAATGATGGTTGGTGGGATATTTTGTACACATTAATGAGCTTCTTCTCCCCCTAATTGCTGATGGTGTTTTGGCCAAGTGAGAGGAAGAGGGAAAAGAGAGGGTTTTGAAGGAGAACCAAGGAAAAGCTATCAACTTTGATCAACCAATCAAGGATTCAAGGTTAGTTTTTGTTCTTAAGTTGTTCTCCACCTTGTTTGCTTAGGTTGTATGGTTAAAAATCATATTTTTCCTTCTCTTTTGATGCTGGACGAAACATATATATTGTAGAGGAGGAAGTTTTGATGTTAGATCTAGCTAGAACACTTCAAAGTATGGTAGATCCAAGTGGATCTATGTGAAAATTGGAAGAATTACGTGCTGATTTGATGCCTATTTCGAGTTATTTACTGTTCATATCTGGTTCTAAAATTTGGTATTCTTAAAGTACACTCTGTGAGCTTTAAATACATAGGTAGAACACTTCATTTGGATATGTGTACGATTTATGGTGATTTTTCAAAGTTAGGGTTTGAAATCTGGAAACAGTGTTGAACTTTTGGGAGAGTGTCGATTTCCGTACAATTCCGGTACTGTTTGGCGTAGAATTGGTTCCTAAAACTATTTTTCCTTTAAATTTAACTTAAGGAGCTTTCAGTGAGACTTGGAAGCACTTGATTTGGATTTTTCTAGATTTAATTATGAATTTTCGAAGTTGAGCAAAAATTCTGGAGTTTCTGCGTGAACAGTACCCGCGAACCAAAATTTCCAGATTTGGTATTCTTGAATCTAAGGCCATCCAAAGTGGTCCTAATTGACAAAAAATGGATCTTAAAGATGGAAAATGATAAGATTTATATTAGAAAAGTTAGAAAGAAAAGCCTAAGACTAAGAGAAAGGGTTGAGGTTCAAGAAAGCTAGTCTTGAACTTTATGTAATCTAATGGTCCTAATGGATTGTGTGATCATTATGGTTATGTTTAGGACCTTTGGAACATCCAAGAGAATGTTTGGTGATGTTGACTGAATGTCCACATGGTTGGAAAGTCAAGAGAGTCAAAGGAAAAGTAAGAGGAAAGCTTGAGGTGCATGGTAGTGAACTTACCCTTTATGTGCTTGACATGGTATGCTCATGTGTTGGTTTGTATTTGTTGTTTGAAAAATGTTGTGACATGATGATTGTTGCTGGAAATGCTATTTTTAATATGTTCCCATGGCCATGCATTTTTATACCAAGCATAAAGTATGATGGCATGTCACTAGTTAACTTAAGTTTATGAAAAACTACACACCATACACTAGCATCCATCTTGTGCATGTATGTGGTAATGTTTACTACTGAGATTCCCTCGAATCTCACCCCTTCGTAACCAACCATTTAGGTCAATCAATGATGGGCACTAATGGCATGAGAAGCAAGGAGAAGAAGTGGAGAATTATTGATGCTAATGATTGATACTAATATTCAATGTATAATTCTCCTATGTTATAATTATGTTGTGAATGCCATGTATTTAATTATAAAGCTTATGGCATGTATAGGAATGCATGAGCATGAATGGGAAAAAGTAAGCCCATGTTAGGCATGCCAAACAAATAAAAAGAATTAAAGTAAAGAGATGTTAAGGGATAAAACGTAGGTCCTGAAGCAGTTAGTTTTGAGCTTTAGTTTGACCTATCAAATGAATGAGTTAAGTCACGAAATTTGGTGGACTTATAGTACACATCCCAAGCTTTAAAATGAGATATATATCACCTCATTTGGATGTGTATACAAAGAGATATGAATTTTCAAAGTTAAGGCACAGAATCTAGAGAGTCTAGATTTTACCAAACGAATAGTAATCTTAATCCAATAAACTGTACGTTTTCAGTGAGCATCAGTTCAGTTGAATATTTTTCCCTTAAAGAGTATTGAAAGAGCTTTTTGTAGAACTTTGGAACACCTCCATACGATTTTTCTAGAATTAGTTATGACTTTTCAAAGTTGGACCTGCAATCTGAAAACTGGACAGTGAACAGTAATTTTCCAAAAATTAACGTCCAAATTGAAATTTTTAAGTGTAAGACCATCCAACATGGTCTGGAATGGTTCTAAATGAATGTTAAGGTACTATATAAGTAAGGTGTGACATTTAGGACCTTTTGAACATCCAAGAGGATGTTTGGTGATGTTGACTGAATGCCCACATGGTTGGAAAGTCAAAGGAATCAAAGGAAAAGTAAGAGGAAAGCTTGAGGTGCAAGGTAGTGAACTTACCTATTGTCATTGCTTGATGTTGTATGCTTGTGTGTTGCCGTGTACATGTTATTGAATGTTATTGTGACATGTTTTAGCTGCTGTAATTGCTATTCATGATGAGTAGATTATGTCTCCATGGCCATGCATCAAGAAGTTAGCTTTGAGCATGCTAATATGTCACTAATTAACAAGATAATAAACAAGTTACGTGTAGTGCATTAGCATCCATCTAGCATGATTAATATGGTATTGTTTGCTACTGAGATTCTCCTGAATCTCATCCCTCCCTAGCCAACCATATAGGTCAATCAATGTTGGGCAATAATGGCATGAGAAGCAAGGAAAAGAAAGTGGAGAATTATTGATGTCAATGAATGATATTATTATTCATTGTGTAATTCTCTTATTATGTAATTTATGTTATGGATGCATATGATGCCATGTAATTAATTATAATATTTATGACATGAATGAAAGTGTATGAGCATGAATGGGAAAGAGAAAGCCCATGTTATGTATGCCAAAGAAATAAATAGAATTAAAGTAAAGAAATGTTAAGGGATAAAACGTAGGTCCTGGAGCAGTAAGTTTGTACCTCCAGTTTGACCTATCAAATGAATGAGTTGTTGGAAATTGTGCCCTAGGGGCCAATCATTATGTTTTGAACATTGTTAATTTATGAGTTTATTAATTACGTTATCATATTATTTGCATGTTTACTGTGATAACTATCCTTGGATAACTCATGGTTTATCCTAAATGTCCCTGGTCGGTCATCTATGTGGGAGCAAAGATGAAATAAGACCAGTATGACTTTAAAGATATATGGAGATATAAATTAAAGTCATAGGCACATGTAAGAGTACAAGGTGTTGGACCGACCCGCTATGAGAGAGCTGCATGGGTTAAGTCATAAGCTTCTCTCATATACAAACCATGTCACTGTGCCCTTTGACCTGAGATCATCATGGATTCATACATGAGAAACGCTTAGCTTTGACCTAGTCAAAAGTCACTTTTGACCAAGTGATCATAAAGACTATGTTCAGGCTTAGTGGTTTTTCATGCGTAGGAATGTGAATGGTCAAGATGGAATTTGTCCCTCACATTCGTAGAGAGACATTACTGGGCCCCTCGATGAGTGAGTCTGAGAAATGTATGGCCATACTATAATGGAAAGGTAGTTCCATTTCTATACTCAGACTACTCAGGGATCGAGAAAGTAACGGTCATGAATAGGAGGATGACATTCTCCATACCTCATCCATGACCAAAATGTCATGAGACAAAAGGGACGTGATATGGTTGTATGAAAGGTTGCATCGTTCAATGATCCTCATATGATTTGGGTAGTTGTGATGTCTTGCTAGAGACCGCTTACGACTTGTGGGTCATCATAGTTAATGGCCCACTGCCAACTTCATATGGGCCTACAGGGTCGCACACAAAATAGCCCGACACGAGTTATGATGTCCAGATTCATTGAATCTAAGATATGTCCAGATTCAATGAATAATATAGGGTGGACGTGTGTGTATATATATATATATATATATAAATTCGTATATATATATATATATATGTAAATATAAAAGATATTAATTGTTAGATTTAATTTATAAGGATAAATTAAATATATATACAAATTAATTCCGTCATCTCTTTATTAAATAAATAGGAGAATTAAATCTGTGAGACGGATTTGATTTAAACCATATTTATTTAATTGTTCTCTTATCTGATTAGGCAATATTTTGATATTGTATTAATTTCGGAATTAATTTAGAGTTAATTTCGAAATTAAATATTATTAATTAAACCTATATAGCATCCTATATATTGGTATGAGGAGCTAGGGTTTAACTAAGAGAGAACCAACACCTAAGAGACGGCCAAAGAGAGGAGAGAGGACGGATTCCTAAAACCCTAGACGGACATAGGCGCTAGCACGCCGTTCGAGGTTGAGGGCTACTCGTGTGGATACCGGTAGAGGAAGCCGACCGGAGTTGTCGACTTCGAACGACAAAGGAGGCACCAGAAGCATCCTGAACGGCCGAATCATCAAGTCACCAGGGAATCGAACGCCTAAAGGTAATGCTTCTTACTACCTGACTTAAACGCGATCGGTAGATCCGGGAAAGGGAATGAAAGTTTTAAAATTTCGAGTTGTTTTTCCGCTGCGCGTCGTCTTTCAATTCCCTTCATGAGTTAAGTCACAAATTTGGCATACTTATAGTACACGTCCCAAGCTTTAAAATGAGAGGTAGATCATCTCAATTGGATGTGTACACAAGGAGATACAAATTTCTAAAGTTGAGGCACAGAATCTGGAAGTTTCAGATTTTATGAAATGAACAGTAATATTTATTGATTGAAGTTCACAAGGATAAGTCCAATTGGATATTTTTCCCTTAAAAAGAATCAAAATAGCTTTTCGTAAAATTTTAGAACACTTCAATACGATTTGTATGGAATTACCTATGAATTTTTGAAGTTGGACCTGTAATCTGGAAATTAAACAGCGAATAGTAACCCGAGTAGTTATGTTGGAATTTGAAATCCACGAGCTTGTGTTATAATCTGCTTGAACCATAACACTTACGAATGCGTGCTCTGAGGGGTTAAAGGTAGGATGTTTCATTTACCCTTCTGACAAGCATCGCAACTAATGTCATGTTCATATTGAATTTTAGGTAAACCAATAATCAAGTCCCTTTTTGTTAATTTTGAAGGTTGATTCATGTTAACATGTGTAAGACATTTATGCCAAAGCCAACTTTCCTCTTTTTTGCTAATAAAATAGTTTTTAGAAAATTTTGAGTCAATTTAAATAGTATAGCAATTACCATCCCTTAGAGCTCTCAACTTTACGTTTAATTCTTCTTTCTTTTACGGCAAGTCATCTTTGCTTATGACTAGGCATTCCTCTAAATCGAAGATCACCCAGTTGTTTTTGTTGGTACTCTGATTGACACTGAGTATGTTGTGACATAAATCTTCTATGTAGTAGACATCTTCAACCTGCATCTCTTTGTCACTTCCTATTTCTCTGATTCCAACAATTCTTCCCGATTGATTGCCACTGAAGCTCACTTCGCCTCCTTCTCTTGGTTTAAGTGATATGAACTTCATGGTATCACCCGTCATGTGTCTGGAGCATCCACTGTCAATGTACTATTTGTTTGTTCTGGATGCTTTGAGACATACCTCATCTGTCTCTGAATCTTCATCTTCCTGGGCCACGAGACAGGTGTTGACTGTTTCTTCATCATCACTCTCTTCTTCCTCTGAGGAACTATCTTCCCAGATTGACGTGACAAAGGCCTTCTTCTTTCTGAACTTTTATTTCTTCTTTTCTTTGTCCTTTATCTTAGATAGCTGAGGACACTCTACTTTAATATGTCCCGACTTTTTACATTCGAAGCAGATGATTGGATCCTTTAGCTCATTTTGAGATGTAGAGGTTTTGTGTTTTGATTAAAACCTCCTTTAGGCTTTGTTTCTGTAGAATTTCTTGAACGTTCTTACTATAAAACCTATTTCATCATCTACTAGGCCCTCTTCGTTGTCATCTTCACTCTCTTGGGTTCTGAGAGCAATGCCTTTGTGATTCTTCTTGTTCATTTCCTTTTTGTATTTCTGCTTGCTCTCATACTCCCTAGACTCCCAAACAGAGTTGTGACAGAGCCAATTGATTCTCTCTTTGTTTCCTCGATGGCTATTACTTTCAGCTTCCATTCTTTTATGAGACCGCTTAAGATTTTTCTCACTTGATCCTCTTGACTATACTTCTTTACAAGTGTAGTGAGATGATTGATGAGGTGTAAAAATCTGACTTTTATGTCTCAGATGCTTCCTCCATCCTTCATTCTGAACAATTCAAACTCTGTGGTAAGAGTGTTGACTTTGCTCTGTTTTACGTCAATTATTCCCTCGTGAGCAATCCCTAGTGCCTTCCACATTTCCTTTGTAGTTTCCAAACTGGAAACTTAGAAATACTCTTTTTGGCTAAGTGCACAGGTCAGTATGTTGATAGCTTTATCATTTAATGTCACCAGCCTTTTATCTTCTTCATTAAACTCCCTCGGACTCTTACAAACTTGTTGACTATCTTTGATTTTTATTGGAATATAGTTGTTATGTTTGATCACATCCCATAAACCATACTCAGTAGCTTTGATGAAGATCTTCATTCTCATCTTCTAGAAGGTGTAGTTTTCTCTGTTGAAGCCAGGTGCCTTTGATATTAAACATCCTTTGGGTAGCACACTGTCTCCGAAACCTGTCATGGATCTCTCTTTGAACTGTTAAGTCTTTACTAAAGAGACCTGCTCTAATACCAAATGTTGGTGGCAGTCTTACCCAATAGGGGGTGAAGTGGGTGAGTTATAAAAAATTTACCCGTATTGAAACAATAAAATTAATAAAAACAAAGAGCTTTGAGTTAGAAAGATTTCACCACAGATCAAAGACACCAGATTTATACTGGTTTGGTCTTAACCACTTGACCTACATCTAGTCCTCAGAACACCTATGAGATTTCCACTATGATCCAAGATTAAACGGGCTCTTGGTAGCTTAGTACAGCAATTGATTTCTTAATCACTCCCCCTTACTACCCATAAGGTTACAATCCCTCTCAAGAGTCCACACTCTTGAGTTACTCTCAGAAAGTAAGTAAAGAAGGTGTATCAGTCTCTCTCACAAAGTAAAAAATATGAAACATTGAAGCTCAGTGAAGAAGAAAATAGAGTATTGAATGCAACAGTAAAAGTTTTTGCAGAAGGTAGCTCGTGTATTCAATTCCTCGTTTAATGCACTTCACACCTTTTATAGTTAGAGAAGTTTAATTAACCGTTAGACTAAAGAGCTTTTGGCCGTTGGAAGTTCAGTTGTGTGTTTTACCAGTTGTAATAGTATTCACTATTAATACTTCTGACACAATAGGTTAAGGGCTACTAGATATCCGTTTGAATATCTGTTGAGCTTCGTATTCTGTAATAATACTTGGAACTAATATGCTTTTCCTTCAGAATGAAACTCATGAAGATAACTAATCAAGTGATAATAATATTCATGTGGTAGTTGGGAAGGGAATCAATTAATCACCAGATACTTTAATCATAAACTGAACATCCTTGATCAGAGTCTTGATCAATTAAGTTATCGATTAATTAAAGTGAAAGATTTTGAAACAAATAACTATATTTATCGATCAAGTTATAGATTAACTAATGATCTATCAAGTGATCGATAAATAGAAAGAGTGACTTCAGAAAGATAATATAAAGAGAAGGCTCAAGGTCACCTATGATTTTGAATCCCTTAAAATAGAGAATTAAGATAAACAGGAAGGCAGAGAAAAGCTTGAAGAAAAATATTCAAAAGTTTTTAAATCTCATCGTAGCTTCTTGTTATTAAAAAAACTAGATCATTGATCGAATAAGTAATCGAAAAATGTTTGATCAATCAAGTTATTGATAAAGCTAAGCAAAACAAAAGTTGATTTTCAAAGAGCATTGATCGAATACTTTATCTATAAATGGATGATAGAAAATTTGATCGATAAAAAGGTTTAACAAAGATTTTCACAAAAGGCACAAAACATATGATTATTGAGTAAGTGATCAATTGAGGATTGATCAATCAAGTGATCGATAAAAATATAGTCAAGAGACTTAGTTCTGAAATGCCAAGAAAATGTAGTTCTGAAATGCCAGGAAAATGTTTGATCGATCATGTTATATAAGAAGAGAGTATTCAAAAGATTGGATGATTGATCATTTTATCAATAAATCAATGATCAATCAAGTGATCAAAGAAAAACTTAAAACAGTTTAATCCACTAAAAAGGTGATGATCGATTGATAAGTCTCATTTTCATGATTTGCATACATTTCTAGCCCTAAACTCATACTTTTGCCATCTATATTTGCATACTTTGGGCATAATTAGCTTCCATTGTGCATAAGAGTTGGTGAGAGGAATTGTGAGGTTTTACAGGTGTTTTACATGTTTTTATATGATTTTGTATGTGTGTACTTTTGATCCTTGCTTTGGTATGAATTTCAGGAAGTTTCAGTAGCATTTTCGCCATTCTGTCTGAGGCGCCACGGTTGATTTGGGAAAACACCGTGGCGGATATCCAAAGTTACTCTCGGTCAAAAGCGTCACGGTGGATAGACGAAGGCGCCACGGCAGACGGAAATTTTCATGAAGCTCAGGATCACTAATCGAAACGACGCCGTACAGGAAAAGCGCCGCGGTGGATGGGCAAAGGAGTCACGACGGATGATGAAAAATTTCAGATTTAAAAAGTAGAGTCGCGCGCTTCAGGAGGGACACCAGATTTTGAGTTGCTCATTCTCCCTCCAGACGCGATTTTCTTGCTCTCTCTGCCCTCTCTCATTTCTCTCTTCTATTTTCGTCCAAATTCATCAATTTCCACCGATCAACCATGGATCTTTCATCAATTCTTGCTGTTTCTACCCTAATCCAGAGTATGAGTAGCTGAATTTCCAAGTTCTTTTAGCAATGAAGCTGACCTGAGTTTATAGAGCTAAACAAAGAGTCATTCAGATCTAGTTTCTACTTTCTATTCTAAGGTTCATTTGTTTCAGTTGAACAATTGCGGTTAGAATGAAGGTTGGATGATTAGATTTATGTTTCTTGGAATTTACATCTGATTGAACATTTAGATGTGAGTTGTGTCCTTTAATTCAGTTGAATAGAGGATTCTCTGTTGATTTGTAAATCTAATTCGTTTTACTTGGACTGTTGTTCTGTAAATCTGAATTTTGGTTGAATACATTGATGATTCACAGTTGTGGTCATTCTTAGAGAATTGCAACTTGCTTCTCAAGTGTTCTTGTCAATTGATTTTCCTTCTCACAGATCAAAACAATAAATCTAGTAAGATAGTTGTTTCTGATCTATGTTAAGAGAGATTTGAGCAGTAGCTGAATCTATCCATTTAATTGACATTAAGAGACTCCAAATTATAAGATTGAACAAGGAAGGTTGGATAAATTGCTAGGAGAACTACTATTTCTTATCTGAATCTTCTTTTGCCTTTTACCTTTCATTAGATTTATTTCTTGTTTCAATTTCTCTTTTCTGAACTCAAGCTTTCATCTTGGTAATTTGATAATTAAAAGTGAATTGTTAAGAATTGAAATACAACTTAAGGCTCCTTGAGAAGAATGACCTAGGTAGTGCCTCACTTGCTACATTTCCCTAGTAAAACTTTGATTACCTAGCGATAAGGTTTATCAAATTGGCACCGTTGCCGAGGAGCCTTACTTGTTGAGGTTCTAAGCAATTCACTGGTGTGCTAAGAAAAATTTTTATATTTGAAAACCCAAAACTTCAAAAAAAGTAGCTTTAGTGTTTTTGAGTTATGTTTGCATTTTCACTCTTGTGCTTTGTTGTTGAGTAGTTTCCCTTATTGCTGTGTTCTAAATTCATTCCATAGGTTGTCAAAGAGTTAACACAATTTGTTAGGCTGTGAATTGTTTGAATCCTTGCTGTAGCAACCTTTTTCCTTTTAATTGTTCTTCCATTTAACCTAATAATGGTTGGTTGTTTTTATACTTTTGAGATCTTTTTCTTGTTGAAAAATTAATACCATTGTGTTAAGGGTTCAATTTGCAGGAGTGAAGGTGTGAACAGTGACAGAAGCTGCTGCAGAATTCGTCCACCTAGTTTATTAGTATCAAGTGCCGCGGCAGATATCATGAGGCGCCGCAGTGCCTTTCACAGAATCAATTCTGTAACAAGCGCCGCGGCAGATTTCACCAGAGGCCGCAGCGCCTGTCCATTTTCAGCTCGGCAACCGTCTCTGTAATAGAGGCCGCGGCGGATCTGTGAAAGGGCCGCAGCGGATTTACAGAATCCCCTCTTAACTTTTTGTCTTTTCTCTGATTTCTTTCTTTTATCTAATTGCTTTTTCTCATTTATTTTATTAGTCTATTCTCTTGTTCTTTAGTTGCATGTCCCAGGATAAGGCTCTTTTACCTTTTGATTGGGAAATCAATAGAACTCTTAGGCAAATCAAGAAAACTAAACAAATAGTTGAGTCTAGTAAGCAACCTATAGTGAGTAACTCTCTTCCTCAAGTTGAAACTTGCTCTTCCTCAGAATCTGAATCTACTTTAGGAGGGTTTATAGACAATCATTTTGTGATGGATCAAAATAATAACAATGCTCAAACTGAAGAGGTGATGCTGCAAATAGACCTCAAAATGAAAGGCAAGCTGAAAATGTTCTCCATAATACTAATCTTAATTGAATAGAGATGAGGACATTAGGAGCATTAGAGAAATTAATAACTCAAGTGTGAACTGTGATCCATGTGGTTTTTATAACTTTGAAGCTGATTTTGAACTTAAAGGTACCTTGATTAATACCTTACCAAGATTCCTTGGTCTTGCAGGGGATGATCCATATAGACACCTTCAAAACATGCATGCGGTTTGTTCCTCTATGAAGCCCCATAGCGCTTAATTGGAAGATGTGCTAAGGAGAGCTTTCCACTTCACATTAGAAGGAAATGCCAAAGAATGGTTGCAAAGTCTACCTCAACACTTCACAACACTTACATGGGAACAACTAAAGAAGGCCTTTTTAGAGAAATACTTTCCTGCATCAAGGACATCTAAATTAAGGAAGGCTATCTATGGAGTTCAACAAGATAGTAGAGAGACCTTGTATGAGTATTGGACAAGATTTCTAGCTATGCTTTCTAAATGTCCAAATCATCAAATCAGCAAGTCTAATTTAGTCCAGTATTTCTATGAGGGCTTGCTATCTCATCACAAGAACACAATAGATGCTACAGCCCATGGTTCACTATTTGATTTGACTCCTCACAATGCTTGGGAATTATTAGAGAAGATGGCTAACAACAATCAACAATTCAGCACAAGGGACAACCAATCTGTCAATGAAATTTTGAGGTCAAATCCTACTAACTTTGACCCTCAATTTGCTGCCTTATCAGAGAGGATGGACAAGAGAATGACTAGGATGGAGCAAATCTTGTCAAGTAAACAATGTGGTGCTATGGGAACATCTCAAGCCTTGGTAGCTCCCTCTTGTGACTCCTGTGGTTCCATGATGCATTAGACTGAATCTTGCCCTTCTTAATTTGAAGAAGTGTCAGCCATGTATCAACAAAGATCCAGTCAATATCAGCAAAGGAATCCTTTCTCCAACACTTATAACGAAGGATGGAAGGATCATCCTAATTTTAGATGGGGAGGAGGAGAGAACAACAAGGAGAGGTTCATGCAGAATAAGTTCCAGCAACGTCAACATTCAGAACAAGCTATGGTTCCTTCCCAAGCTACTCAAGAAGTTGGTAATTCAAGGAATGATGACATGTCCCTCTTGTTGAAAAGCATGAACAGTATGAATGCTAATCTCAGTGCTATGGCATCTCAAATGGACAGAATTGATAAGCATACCACTGCATCTGATGCAAGAATGGTTGCTATAGAGAATAGGGTTGAACAATGGGAGACTAAGACTGCAAACTTGGCAAACTTTATGACCCAAATTTCAGATAATCTCAGCAGTTTTCAAGCAAAAACAAGTGGAGCTTTGCCTTCCAATACTGTGATTAATCCCAAGTCATTGAATGCCATAAATTTGAGAAGTGGAAGAAAGGTGACATTCAATGAAAATGATGAAGAATCCGACTTGGAGGAAGATCATTGCACTAAAAGGAGCTGTGTCCAGCAAAAGACATCACCAAGTGTGGAATCTGAAAGCTTAAGAGAGAAGCAACTTCTGCAAGGAAGAAAAGAAGTTGAATTTAGAAGTGTAGCTACTGAAGGTTGCACAACTGAAGCAAGCTCTTCAATTCAGGATAATGAAGGAGTCCATGAAGCACTGTTAGGAGAGGACTTAGGACAATCTTCTTCAAGAACTTTAGAGCCTAACCAGGACAAAGGAAAGATAGAACAAGATAAAGCTGAAGATTCTCACATGAACAACAAACCGGGAAGTCAAGGTAAGGAGGTAAGCTTGAAAGATCTACCTTTTCCTAGAGCTTTTATGTTTGGGCAAAAGGTTGCAAAAGAAAAGCAAAATAAAGAAGTTTTAGATTTCTTTAGTAAAGTAGAAATTAACATTCCTTTGCTGGATTTGTTGAAGAAAGTGCCTGAATATGCAAAATTCTTAAAAGACATTTGCACTAACAAAAGAAAGTTTAAAACTAATGAATTGGTGCAAGTTGGCCCTAATGTTTCAGCCCTTTTTAAAGCTCAATTACCTGTGAAATGCCAAGATCCAGGAGCTTTCTCCATTCCTTGTTAAATTGGTAAGTTTCATATCTCTAAAGCTTTGCTAGATTTAGGTGCTGCTATTAATGTGATGCCAAGTTCTGTTTACTATGCTTTGGGAGTTGAAATCATGAAACCTACAAGTGTCTTAGTGCAACTAGCTGATAAGTCTATTAGGAATCCCAAGGGAATTTAGAAGACATTTTGGTTCAAGTAAAAGACCTTGTATTTCCTGCTGATTTTTATGTGCTAGATATGACTAGTGAGGCCATAAGTAAAGCACATTGATTTTGGGTAGACCATTTCTAAGAACCGCCAATACCATGATTTGCATGAAGGATGGAATTATAAAAATGGAATTTGGTGGTCAAGAAATTCAATTTAACATGTATGAGATGATGAAACATCCACATGAGGATTATTCTCTGTTGGGGCTTAAATGATTGATGTGTCACTTGAAAATGAGTGTGAATCTATTTTTGAGCATGATAGCAATGATGATACTGAAGATTCTTTCATCTCTTTCTCCTCAATATATTCTCCTTCATCTTCTTTTTCTTCACACCTTGATGATGTGCCTAGCATTGATTCTAAAATTGATGGCTGGCTTTCCACTTGGAGTGAGTTGTCTTCAGTTTCATCCATTAAGTCTTCCATTGATATTAATTCCACACTGTCAAGTGATGAACAACTTGCAAGAAGATTGCTTGTAGATTTCTCAACAGCACAAGAGAGTGAATCAACTCCTATACAAGAAAGGGAGGGTGAAAGGCACAAGACTCATGATTGCAAGGCCAGCCCAATTCTCATAGATGAACCCCCATTCAAGGAGCATGCAGCTGAACCTTCTGAACAACAGGATTTGTCTTTAAATTCTTATCACATTTTATATTCCAATCCTGTTTACAAGTCACTTGATCTTAATTTCTTCAACCATGCAGAACTGGAACACTTCTTGGAAACCATGCGAAGCGCAGCTGCTCCCAACCCTAGGAAATTAAGCATGACACCAACCAAATTTGCCGAAATATGCAGCATAGGGAGTGCACTTTTGCAATCTAATTTTACTTCTGAAATTGGAATTCCTCAAGATTATTCTGCATCTAACTTTGAGTTTTCACATGGATTTACAAATGTTTTAAATGCATTGTTGCAGGGACCAACTAAGGAGTGTTACTCACATGAGGATGAATGTACAACTGAAATTTTTGGTATTGAAGCTTTGAAGCAATCTGAAAATAATTGCACTACCTTGGAGCTCAAGAAATTGATACCCTCAGTAGTTCAACCTCCTGAATTGGAGCTTAAACCCTTGCCATCAACATTAAAATATGCATTTTTAGCTGAAAATGAAAGACTCCCGGTGATAATCTCTAACTCTTTAACTGAAATTGAAGAATCTCAATTACTTGCTGTTTTTAAAAGGTATAAAAGTGCAATTGGGTGGTCTTTAGCAGATATTCCTGGTATTAATGCTTCAATTTGCACTCATAGAATATTGTTAAATGAAAATGCAAAACCCATAAGACAACCTCAAAGAAGACTTAACCCACTCATACTTGATGTTGTTAAAAAGGAAGTAACAAAGCTGCTTAGTGCTGGTATCATATACCCTATTTCAGATAGTGAATGGGTAAGTCCAGTTCAGGTTGTTCCTAAAAAAAGTGGGATCACTGTGGTTAGGAATGAGAAAAATGAATTAATCCCCACTAGAATCCAAAATTCTTGGCGTGTTTGCATTGATTATAGGAAGCTTAATGATTCTACAAGAAAAGATCATTTTCCCCTACCCTTTATAGATAAAATGCTTGAAAGATTAGCTTGTAAATCTCACTATTGTTTCCTTGATGGTTTTAGTGGCTATTTTAGGTTCCCATTGCACCTCAAGATCAAGAGAAGACTACATTCACTTGTCCCTTTGGCACATTTGCATATAGAAGAATGCCATTTGGACTTTGCAATGCACTGGGCACATTCTAAAGGTGTATGCTATCTATCTTTAGTGATTTGCTAGAAAATGGAATTGAGGTGTTTATGGATGACTTTACCATCTATGGAAATAATTTTGATGAATGCTTAGTGAACTTGGAAAAAGCTCTATCTAAGTGTGTTGAAAAGGATCTTATCCTAAATTTTGAAAAATGTCACTTTATGGTCCAACAAGGAATAGTTCTAGGTCACCTAATTTCTGAAAAGGGAATAGAGGTAGACAAAGCAAAGGTTGAAGTAATTTCCTCTCTACCCTATCCAACAAATCTTAAGGAGCTTAGATCTTTCTTAGGCCATGCTGGATTTTATAGAAGATTCATAAAAGATTTTAGTAAAGTGACTTTTCCAATGTCCAAATTGCTACAAAAAGATGCTTCCTTTGATTTCACTGATGAGTGTAAAATGTCTTTTGATGAGATTAAATCCAGATTGACTTCTCCACCTATTTTGACTTGCCCTAATTGGAATTTACCATTTGAATTGTGTTGTGATGCCTCTAACAATGCAGTGGGTGCAGTTTTGGGACAAAAAGATAGTAAGGCTTTCAAAGTTATTGCTTATGCTTCAAAGACACTAGATAAGGCTCAAACTAATTACACAACTACTGAAAAGGAGCACTTTTCTATTGTTTTTGCATTAGACAAGTTTAGACCTTACCTAATTAACTCTAAGGTTATTGTTTTCACCGATCATTCTGCTGTTAAGTATCTTTTCAGCAAGCCACAATCCAAACCGAGGCTTTTAAGGTGGATGTTGTTGATCCAAGAGTTTGATATTGACATCAAAGACAAACCTGGAGCAGAAAATGTGGTGGCCGACCATCTAAGTCGCTTACTAGAAACTACAAGGGGAGTAATTGGTTCAGATTCTGTTTGTGATGAGTTTAAGGATTGTTCTATTTTTGCCTTGTCCCTCATGGAACCTTGGTATTGTCACATTGTCAACTTTTTAGTTACTGGTCTAATTCCTTCTTCATTGTCTCATTTTCAGATACAAAAGATTAAGAGTGAGTCTAAACACTATATTTGGGACCCTCCAATCCTTTGGAAGGTATGCAGCGACCAAATCATTCAAAGATATGTACCAAATGAGAATTTCAAGACATCCTGCATGCTTGCCACTCTCAAACTTGTGGAGGTCATTTTAGTGCTAACAAGACTGCAAGAAAAATATTGGAAGCTAGTTTGTATTGGCCATCACTCTTTAAAGACTCTTATGAGTATTGCAAGAATTGTGATATTTGTCAAAGATTTGGTAGCCTAACTAAGAAACATGAATTACCCCAACACCCAATGCTTTTCTGTGAGGTGTTTAAAGTATGGGGTATTGATTTTATGGGCCCCTTTCTTCCTTTATGGGTTTTACATACATTCTTCTTGCAGTTGATTACCTTTCACGATGGGTAGAGGCCATAGCAACCAAAAAGAATGATGCTGCTACTGTTTCAAAATTTCTGAAAAATAACATCTTTTCTAGATTTGGCATTCCTAGAGCAGTAGTTAGTGATAATGGCACTCATTTTTGTAATAAATTGCTACAGGGCTATTCACTAAGTATGGTATGACACATAAGACATCCACACCTTATCATCCCCAAAGTAATAGGCAAGCTGAAAATGCAAATAGAGAAATCAAGAAGGTGTTAGAACGTATAGTTAAACCATCTAGGAAGGATTGCAGCACCAGATTAGATGATGGTTTGTGGGCATATAGAACTGCATTTAAAACCCCAATAGGCATGTCTCCTTATAGAATGGTTTATGGTAAGATGTGTCACCTACCGGTTGAGATTGAACATAAGTCTCTTTGGGCTATAAAAGCATGTAACCTTGATTTTGATTCTGCTGGTATGGGAAGATTATTGCAATTACAGGAACTTGAAGAGTTGAGACTTGAAGCTTATGAGAATTCCAGGTTCTACAAGGAGAAGACGAAGATGATTCATGACAAGCAAATCCTAAGGAAGACATTCAAGGTTGGAGATAAAGTGTTGCTGTACAAAGCACGATTCACATTTAAACCTGGGAAGCTGAGCACTAGATGGGAAGGACCATACTTTGTCACTAAAGTGCACAAGTTTGGCATGATAGAGTTGCTAGATGAGAAGAGCAGTAAGACTTTCAAGGTCAATGGCCACCTGCTAAAAATCTATAAGGAAAATTTTGATCCACCATAATCTCAGGTTGTCCCCTTCCTTACATACCTTAGTCTGTGGTTATTTGATTATTTTCATTCTTGAACTCCATATTTTTGAACAAGTGTGGGGGTGGGGACATAAATAGTAGCAAGTGTAGGTTATTTTAAGTTTGTTTTTGAGTATTCTGTTCTTTCTTTCCATTCATTCCTTGTCCATTTTTCCTTGCTATCTTTTGTTCAAATGTGCATTGAGGGCAATGCAAGGAACAAGTGTGGGGGAGTGAATGTTGTGTTTTTGTGTATTCTGTGTCTTTTGTAAAACCTCAGTTTTCAAAAAATTTTTGAAGGTTTAAGCTTGCTTCAGGAATTCTAATGTTACATTTGTGGCTGATTTGATTTGGGAATTAATATCTTGAAGTGAAATTTTCTAATGCATAGAGATTAAGCATGATGTGTTCTTTAGCTGAAGTGAATGAATATGGAAGACAAAGCCTAGTTGGAAGGATTCTTTGAGCCTTTATACTCATTTCTGGTGTGTGCATTCGCTTATTTCTTATGCTCTCTAGAACTTGTCTTAGCTCTTAATCAAGACCACATGCAGCATTAGTACTCTTGAACATGATTGAGGCATTCATTCAAAATAGCTACTTAGACCAAATGGCTAAACCCTACATGATTTATCCCTTGTTACCCATTTAAGCCTTTTAGCTGAATTTTTCCATTCATTTCACTCTCAATTATAAAACTCCTTTCCTACAAGGATGCATATTTCATTTCATTCATTCTTTTCAGAATTCACTAGCATTTTGATGGGTTCAATTGATGGATTGATATGAGGAGACGCATATTTGAGCTTTGAAAAAAAAACGAAAAAGAAAAAAAAAAGTAGAAACATGCAAATTGAAATTGAAAAGAGAAAGAGAATGGAAAAGTTGAAAAGAAATGAAAAAAAAAAGGCAAGAAAAGGAAAGAAAGTAGGAATAAAAGCACCTTTATAGCTTTAGACTTCAAGATCAAGAAGTTAAATGCTCAATTGAACATTACTAATGCTATTGAATTCTACACATTGATTCACATATTATCTCTATCCTTTTATGCATTCTTGTGCATTTCTTCCTCACCCTTACATTACAAGCCACAAAAGTCCTCTTGATTCTTGAGCACTTTTGTATTTAGGTGGTGGAAAGGTAGAGCTATTACAAGCATATGGTAGAGCATTTGAATAAGTGAATTGAGTGAAAGAACCTTTAATACTTGTGAGTTGAGCGATACACTAATTCCCTTGTGTGATCTTCAATATCTTATTCACTTAGACTAAATTACATATCATTGCTTGATTTCTTTGCATTAGAATGTTCCATGGATGGATGTTAGTTGAAGAATCATTGTTAGTTGCAGTTGTAACCTGAATTTTCGAGTTTGCTTATTCCTTATCTCTCATCCTTCTATTTCACATCATGTTTAGACCTGATTTGCCCACGAGTGCAAAAGCTAAGTATGGGGGAGTTGATAAGTCTCATTATTTGCATACATTTCTAGCCATAAACTCATGCTTTTGCCATCTATATTTGCATACTTTGGGCATAATTAGCTTCCATTGTGCATAAGAGTTGGTAAGAGGAATTGTGAGGTTTTACAGGTGTTTTACATGTTTTTATATGATTTTATATGTGTGTACTTTTGATCCCTGCTTTGGTATGAATTTCAGGAAGTTTGAGTAGCATTTTCGCCATTCTGTCTGAGGCGCCACGACTGATTTGGGAAAACGCCGCGATGGATATCCAAAGTTACTCTCGGTCAAAAGCATCACAGCGGATAGACGAAGGCGCCACGGCAAACGGAAATTTTCATGAAGCTCAGGATCACTAATCGAAATGACGCCGTACAGGAAAAGCGCCGCGGCGGATGGGCAAAGGAGCCGCGGCGGATGACGAAAAATTTCAGATTTAAAAGGCAGAGTCGCACGCTTCAGGAGGGACACCAGATTTTGAGTTGCTCATTCTCCCTCCAGACGTGATTTTCTTGCTCTCTCCGCCCTCTCTCATTTCTCTCTTCCATTTTCGTCCAAATTCATCAATTTCCACCAATCAACCATGGATCTTTCATCAATTCTTGCTGTTTCTACCCTAATTCAGAGTATAAGTAGCTGAATTTCCAAGTTCTTCTAGCAATGAAGCTGACCTGAGTTCATAGAGCTAAATAGGGAGTCATTCAGATCTAGTTTCTACTTTCTATTCTAAGGTTCATTTGTTTCAGTTGAGCAATTGTGGTTAGAATGAAGGTTGGATGATTAGATTTATGTTTCTTGGAATTTAGATCTGATTGAACATTCAGATGTGAGTTGTGTCCTTTAATTCAGTTGAATAGAGGATTCTCTGTTGATTTGTAAATCTAATTCGTTTTACTTGGACTGATGTTCTGTAAATCTGAATTTTGGTTGAATACATTGATGATTCACAGTTGTGGTCATTCTTAGAGAATTGCAACTTGCTTCTCAAGTGTTCTTGTCAATTGATTTTCCTGCTCACAGATCAAAACAATAAATCTAGTAAGATAGTTGTTTCTGATCTATGTTAAGAGAGATTTGAGCAGTAGCTGAATCTATCCATTTAATTGACATTAAGAGACTCCAAATTATAAGATTGAACAAGGAAGGTTGGATAAATTGCTAGGGGAACTACTATTTCTTATCTGAATCTTCTTTTGCCTTTTACCTTTCATTAGATTTGTTTCTTGTTTCAATTTCTCTTTTCTGAACTCAAGCTTTCATCTTGGTAATTTGATAATTAAAAGTGAATTGTTAAGAATTGAAATACAACTTAAGGCTCCTTGAGAAGAATGACCTAGGTAGTGCCTCACTTGCTGCATTTCCCTAGTAAAACTTTGATTACCTAGCGACAAGGTTTATCATCGATCATTTGATCGATAAACCACTGATCAATCAAGTGATCAATAAAGAACTTGTTAACATACTTAAACATTAAGAAAATATTGATAAACAGGTTAAGAAAATATTGATAAACAGGTAAGTTATTATGCAATAACAGAACAAGTTATCAATAAAGCTGTGATCGATAATGTTGTCGATAAATGGTGATTAAAACAAAATACAACGTTAGTAGAAAGCTTTACCATTTATCTGTCTTTTCATCGATGACTTATTTATCGATCATGTGATCGATAAACACTTACCAGAATTATGTCTCTTTATCTGTTAGTTGTTTGATCACCTAATTATCGATCAAGTGATCGATAATTTTCTATAGACTTCTATACAAAATAGTGTTAACAATGATTGATCAATTGATCGATCAACACATACAATTCGAATTATCTATTAAGTTATCGATTAACATTTCTGCTAAGTTACTTGTTTACATAGGAATTTTATTTATCATGTGATCGATAGACCCTTGATCAATCAAGTGATCAATTAACTTACTAAAACACATATTTCTTAATTAGTTATCATCAAAAACCTTAAATCTAACAACTAAGGGCAAAGAGAAAGGAAAGGGATTCACTTGGAGGATGAGGGAGTTTATGTTATTGAAATAATGTTTTGTAATTATATGTTGTTATGTGTAGTTGTAAACCATATTGAATTATTATGTCAATGTTTAAGGATAAGTACATGTGAGTAATTGACCAAAGATTATGTGAGTACATGCCATATAGTTGAGAAAAGCTAGATGAAAGGAAAAAAAACAAAAGAAAAGGCAAGAATGGTGTGAGAAAAGGGATAAAAGTTGACTTTTTGGGAGCAAAGTTTGACCAATGTGATTTTGAGCAATTAGACGAATCTGGATCTAAAATTTGAAATGCTTATAAATATTATTTTTATCTAAAACAAGTGGTAATTCATTAAATTTAGAGTTTTGTACAGAAAGTTATGCCCTTCTAAAGTTGGACATAAATCCTAAAAAATTGAAAAATGACCAAATGAATAGCACCAGTTTAAGTAAAATCTGGAACTGATGCATAAGATCTAGATACCAATTAGTATTTTTTCATTAAATAAGATGTCAAGATCTTTTTATAGAACTTGAAACCACTCTGTTTTGATTTTTCTACAATTAGTTATGAATTTTTAAAGTTGGTCCATATTGCTGTGAATAGCATACAGAAATCCGAAAATGGAAATTGTGAAATTAAAATTTTCTCACACTTAAAAATTGTATAATGGTTCTGAATGTTCCAATTGTTATATAATGGGATAATAAAGGAGGTGTGACAATGAACTCAGCTTCCAAAGCATATAGGGTAACATATATCTACTTCTTACTACTCCAACATATTCACCATTGTTCAGTAGGAAGATATAACCAGAAGTCGATCTTCACTTATTACCACCCTTACCTAAATCAGCATCAGGGTGTCTAACTAGGTGTAGATCACTTCCTTGATAACATAATGCATAATCAAATATACCCTTTGAGTATCTTCGAATTATCTTTACTGCTTTTCCATATCCTTCACTTGGGTTAGACTAAAATCTACTTACTAATCCAACTGCAAAACAAATATCTGGTTTTATATATATCATCACATAATTAAGCTAACAACAATGCTAGTGTAAGGAACTCTTTGTACTTTCTTATTGTCTGACTCTATCTTAAGAAACATGTAAAGACCTACTGTGACTCCTATAACCACTAGTGCATCTAAAGGATTGTAGTCTTTCACTTTGAACTGCTCACGAGCCATGTCACTTGATTTAACCGTTCACTTAGTACCTTGTGTCACACCTCCTTTATTACCATATTATAAATCAATTGGAACCATTATAACCCATTTCCCATAGCTCAAGAATGAAAAATTTCAAGTTTAAAATTTTCCTTTTCATACTATCCGTACACTGTTCACAGATTTCAAGGCCAACTTTAAAAATTTATAACTAAATATAGAAAAATCAGAATAAGGTAGTTCTAATTTCTAGTTAAGCTTGTCATGTCCTCTGTCAACAAAAAATATTCATTAGACTTATTTCCATCTGAAAACAGAGCCAAAAAATTTGACAAATTGTACTGTTTATTTGGTCAATTTCTAAATTTTCAGTATTTAAGCCCAATTTTGAAAGGGCATGTCTCTTAGCACGATGCTCCAATTTTATTGATCTACCACTTGTTTTAAAGCTAAAAATGAGCTCTATAACACTGCCAAGTTTCAAACCCGAATTGATCCATTTGCTTATTATTTTACGTGGTACAAGTTTGCCCATATTTTAGGCACTTTTATCCCTTGACTAATTATTTCTTAGATTTATTTTCCCTTGTTCATATGCCAACCCATTTAAGCATTCCATGATTCATATCTTCCAGCATCTAATGACATTAGACAAATATAGACATAACATAATATCATTCATAATCCATTACAACATCATCATATAGTTTGGCAAAATATTACAAAACATCATATATCATTACATAATCCATGATGTTCCTTCGTCCCAATATCAATTCCTTACCCTTGTCCATGGATTAGCCACTCCCTATTTAGTACATAAATTGACATAGGAGGAATGAGATGTCATAGAAATCCTGGTAGCAATGAACTATAACTCTCATCCAAATCAAACAAGTTATAATATGACATATTTTAGAACTTCAAGACATCATCAAGTTACATGAAATCATGCTCTGTATTATAACAAAAAAGGAACCTCAACACTTTCACATAAATATACTTTCATGCATTTGGCCAAAGCACAATCCAATGTCATCAATTCAACAATAATCACAACAGAAGTTCTTCAATCAAAACAATCAACATAATCATATTAAATAAGCAACATAAACATTCAAATTATAATTTAATGCTACCTCATAACACTTGAACAATTTGGTCTCCTTGATGTAACTTGCCTCTCTTTTTTTTTTTCTCCTTACAAAACCTATTGATTCAAGCATGAATACAAACTACATTAACAACTAAACAACTTAAACATAAACTTTAACTTCAACGTACACACTTTCCTCCCTTATTCTTTGATTTGTTTTTTAATAATATTGTTCCTCCTTTTGAATCAATGATCTCTTGGCTCAATCATGTACAATTTTTCACAAAGAATTCAAATATCCAATCAGTTTTACAAAGATTAAACTCCTTCCCTATCAAATCACATTGGCCAAATAGGGGTATATGACTTCTTAAAAATTCTATTTTTGATTCCAACAATTTTACACACTTTCTTTTAATGTATCCCTACACAAAAACACATTCTAAACCCATTGGAATCATCAAATCAATGCAAAATAAACTCCTTCACCAAGTACTACCCTTGGGTAAAATGAAACATAGAGGACCGTAGGTTGATTTTCTTTCAAAAACCACTTCATACATCCCTTAAACAAGCTTATTCTGCTTGATATTTAAGGTTTCTATTCTTCCCTAAAGATCACATGTTCAAACCAAAAATAGATAGCATCTCATCTTAAAACTTCATGCCAAAAACCTAACCAAAACTAGTTTAGATCTTAGGAATAGCAAGGCTTGAACATACCTTGATGATTCCTTAATGAAAGCTAGCTAATTTCTTGTCCAAACTCCTCAAGAATTTTGGTTGGTTAGGGCTAGAATTAAAGTGATAGAACCTCCCCTCTATTTTCCAATTTTCTATCATTTTCTTGTATTTTGGGGGGTATTTATAGGAAAATAAATTTACCATTTTCCCCATATTTTGGATGTCCAAGCTGCCACCTAAGCAGGTGATTTGGCTACCATCCAATGCAAGATAGCTTCAGATTTGTCCAAGTGTCCATTTACTAGATTATTCCAAAATTATCACATGAAAAATGGGTTTTCTTTTAATAAAATAGTAAGGTCCAAAAGCTACATGAAATTGGGCCTAAATTAGGCTTAATATGGGTCTCACAAATAGTTTAGGATGGCCCAAAAAGATGGTCCACAAACCAAATCACAATCCCAAACCATTCTCAAACTTTATCATTACTATTCACTAGTAACATTTCATAATTTTTTTAGACCATCAAAAATTCATTTCTCTCCATGAAAAATCCCCTTTTCATATAAGGATGTAATCTAAAAATTTTCAGAATTTTTTGCCTCCTCTAGGTATTCATTTTGAATTTTCCCTGATTAAGCCTCTATTAGTGTTACTATGGGAAAATAAATTTCTTAAAATTAATTCCTGAGTTTTTTAGGTCTAAAACTAATTTTATAAATTCACACAAATATTTATATGGTTGTTTTGTATTTTTTTCTAGAATTATTGAGGCCTCTAACTAATTAAAATAATTATTTTTCTCTGATTTTCCAATATTTTTTCAAAAAACCTATGTTTACAGGAAATTCCATAATAATTTATTTTTATAATAATTCCACCTTTCAGGCCTCAACCAAGATTCCAAAACCTCTAATTTATATTTTTCTCATTTTTGAGAATTTTCTAGAATTTTCTCAAATTTTTCCATTTTGCCCTTCCTAGACCGATAATTACGAAAATGCTAGCCCGGACCTTATCAGGGTTTCACATTAAAAATTGTTTCATCTCCTTGTCTAGTTTCTCTATTGGCCCTTATACTAATTTTTAATTTCCTGTGTCTAGGTGAAATTTCACGGGATTTGACACCTTGGGGTTAAATGCAAAATTAATCCAAGCATTGCACTATAAGGTGCAACCCCGGGTCATTTTCTTATTGGAGGCTTACTTATTGATCCTAAGTTTACTAGATGTCATTAAAATGCAAATTGGGTGGGGAAAAATTTTGGGTTTTTGTTAGAACTATCAATTGAGATAAAATGGAATGTAAATACATTTTTGAATTTTCAGGAGATTAAAATGGAATAGATGGAAAACAAGTTGACAACAAATGATGAAACCTCTTGAAAATGGATCTTTGGCAATCATAGCTCAAAATTATTTTAGTTGTAGAAATTACTAAGTTTTCTACATAAAAAACCTTAAAGTAGACTTTAAGTCTAAGGTCTTAATAAATGGCCATCTGATCATAAAGCCTTATGAAACTCACTTAGTGTGCGTATTAGGATTAATTAATGCACTAGGTTCAACATAAATCTAGATTAACTCAACAGTCAAACAATATCATATGAACAGAAGAGTATCAAAAGAATCACACATAAACATATATGTAATGAGATATATAGAAACTCACATTCAACATCAACTAATCCAATACACAAGATAATTAAGATTTGATTACAATCATAACCAACATATTTTAGCCACAATTTTACAAACCCTAGATCTAGGAATTCACAAGTAAGCAACTAGAACTATAGATGAAGCCCACTCCATCTTGAAGCTCTTGGAACTCATGCCAATCAACCTATTTTCAAGCGAATAGATGCCTAGCCACATATTGGAGCAGGAAGCACTACAATCAATAGTAAATTTGAGCTACCCATAGTGGAAGGTGAACGAAAAATAGAAAAAGATGAAGATTTGGTGAGGAAGAGTGAAAGATGATGAATAGCGGAGGCTCTTGATAAATAGATGGAGATGTTAGGTCAAAAATAGGGTTTCTAAACATTTAAGAGGGTGAAATGGGTTGAATTTAATAAGTGGGTAGTCTAATCTTGCGATCAGGATCTAAATTTGGGTTGCTGATGTGAGGACTTTGTCGCAGCAAAGGTAAATGTTTGCCGCAGTGAAGCTGTCCTAAGAGGAGCTTCATCATAATCTTGTTGGAAAGTGTGCCCTAGGGGCCAATCATTGTGTTATGAACATTGTTGATTTATGAATTTCTTAATTATGTTATCATATTATTTGCATGTTTACTGTGATGACTATCCTTAGATAACTCATGATTTATCCTAAATGTCCCTGGTCGGTCATCTATGTGGGAGCAGAGATGAAATAAGACCAATATGACTTTGAAGATATATAGAGATATAAATCAAAGTCATAGGTACATGTAAGAGTACAAGGTGTTGGACCGACCCGCTATGAGAGAGCTGCATGGGATAAGTCATAAGCTTCTGTCATATACAAACCATGTCACTGTGCCCTTTGACCTAAGATCATCATGGATTCCTACATGAGAAATGCTCAGCTTTGACCTAGTCAAAAGTCACTTTTGATTGAGTGATCATAAAGACTATGTTCAGGCTTAGTGGTTTTTCATGCGGAGGAATGTGAATGGTCAAGATGGAATTTGTCCCTCACATTCATAGAGAGATATTACTGGGCCCCTCGATGAGTGAGTATGAGAAATGTATGGCCATACTATAATGAAAAGGTAGTTCCATTTCTATACTCAGACTACTCAAGGATCGAGAAAGTAACGTTCATGAATAGGAGGATGACGTTCTCCATGCCTCATCCATGACCAAAATGTCATGTGACAAAAGGGACGTGATATGGTTGTATGAAAGGTTACATCGTTCAACGATCCTCATATGATTTGGGTAGTCGTGATGTCTTGCTAGAGACCGCTTACGACTTGTGAGTCATTATAGTTAATGGCCCACTGCCAACTTCATATGGGCCTACAAGGTCGCACACAAAATAGCCCAACACGAGCTATGATGTCCAGATTCATTGAATCTAAGATATGTCTAGATTCAATGAATAATATAGGGTGGACGTATATATATATATACATAGTATATAAATATAAGAGATATTAATTATTAGATTTAATTTATAAGGATAAATTAGATCTATATCACTTTTAAATTTGAAATTTAAATGGATATGATATCTTATATTTAATTTATTTATTAGGATAAATTAAATCTATATATCAATTTTAAATTGATAAGAAATATATATCTCTTAGATTTAATTTATTAGGATAAATTAAATCTACATCAATTTTAAATTGATAAGATATAATATAATATCTCAAATTTGATTCATGAGAATAAATCAAATATAATTCTGTCATATCTTTATTTTGAATTAAATAAATAGGTGAATTAAATCTGTGGGACGGATTTAATATAAACCATATTTATTTAATTGTTTTCTTATCTGTTTACGCAATATTTGATATTGTATTAATTTCGGAATTAATTTAGGATTAATTTCGAAATCAAATATCCTTCATAATACCTATAGCATCCTATATATTTGATATTAGGAGCTAGGGTTTTGAGTGTGAGAGTGCAAAAGCTTGCAGATAAGAGACGGCCAGTAAATAGAGAAGGGAGGACGGATTCTTCGAAAAAAACCCTAGAAGGACAAGAGGCGCTAGCACGTCGTTCGTGATTGGAACGCTGTTCGTGTGGATACTGGTAGAGGAAGTCGATTTGAGTTGTTGACTTCGAGCGATAAAAGAGGCGAGCAGAGGCATCCTGAATGGCGGAATCCCCGAGCCACCAAGAAATCGAACATCAAAGGTAATACTTTTTACTACTTGACTTAAACACAATCGGTAGATCCGGGCAAGGGATTGAAAATTTTAAATTAATTTTCCATTGCGCGTCTTTCAATTCCCTACAAATCTGTGATGTTATTGCGGTGAAGATAAATTGTGGCCATGGCAAAGATACCCTGAGATGACACTGATGCACATCTTCCAATTGCACCGTGGTGCATAAATTGAGTTCAAAAATCAATCAAAATTTCAAATTTTTTTTTGGAAAAATTGGATATTTTTAATAAACACAGAAAGACCCAAACACAATTACCAAATATCAATCCCTCCCCCACACTTAAATTTTGCATTGTCCTTGTTACACCCATCTCTACTAATACATGATACCACATTTAGGACCATTTGGAACCATTATCCAAGAATTAAAGGTAAGAAAACCCCATATTTTAAAAACTGGTCCCGAGTTATTATTCACAATCCACTAAAATTTTTACAAACTTTAAAAATTCATAACTAATTGTAGAAAAATCAAAATAGGATGGGTCCAAGTTCTATTTGAAGCTTGTAACATGTTATTTAAAGAAAATAAAACTTAATGGTATCATGTTACTACAGAATAGAGTTAGAAATCACATAAACTTGCACTGTTCATTTGGTCATTTTTCAATTTTTTAGTATTTTAGCCCAAATTTGTAAGGGCATAACTCTTAGCACAAAACTCTAAACTTAATGATCTACTACTTGATTTAAAGCTTAAAATAAGATCTATAAGCCTGCAAAATCTTAGGCCTAAACTCAATCATTTGCTCATTATTTTATGTGTCCCAATTTCATCTAATTTTAGGGCATTTTTATCCCTTTAATCCCAATTTCTTGAAGTTTCTTTCCTTTCTATCATGCCATACCAAACCAGCCATACCAAATCCATATTCATGAGCAAAAATACCACATTATAAACCTATGATTTTAAGTTTACAACATTCATGATTCATTACATAATCATAACAAAGTTCTTCAATATACAACATAGCAAAATATAGCCATTCAAGTCAAATAACTTCATTATCCTAAGACCAACTCCTTGCCCTTGTCCTTGCTTGATCCACCTCCTAGTTAATGCATAATTTTTCATATAGAAAGGAATGAGATTTCATGAAAATCTCAATAGCAATGAACCACAATTGTCATGTTAATCATGCTTTACATAATGTGATATGTTACGATGCTTAATAACATTCTCAATTCATATAGGATTATGTCATTCATTATGCCACGAAAGGAAACAAGCTCATGTTCACATTGGCATATCATTATGCATTAGGCCAAAGCATATTAAGCATCATAAAATCAACCATTACTATAATATAAATCAACCAACATAAAGCAAGCAACATATACACATTAAGCAAATAAGAAAAATAATCAAATTATAGATTCAATTCTACCTTTTGACCTTAATCCGATTCAGTTCCTTGAGGGTTTAATATTCTCCCTTGTTCTTCTCCATAAAACCTATCAATTCAAGCATAATTTTAAGCCACACTATCAACCATTCAAGCTTGATTACAAGTACTTAACCTTAAACCTAATTAAATCCCCTTTTCCTTTGTTTTTTGACATTATTGTTCTTGCTTTGATTTCATCAATCTCTTGGTTCATTCCTACACAATTTTTCATTTAGAATCCAAATATCAATTCATATTTAACAAAGTCACACTCCTTCCCCTTCAACTTGTATTGGCTAAATAGGGTTCCTTTTAAGTTCAAAATTTTCAATTTTGATTCCAATGCTTTCAAACAATTTTTCTTAGTGTTGACCTCTTGTCCTTTATATGTGGCGTGATATGCTCCTACTTAAGAGGCCATGTGGCTACCATCAATTGTCTCCAAGTTGCTAATCTTGCGAAGTGTCTTGATTCAAGAATATTCCATTGATTTTTAGGGTTCAATTGGGCCTAAATGTCTTCAAATGTCGGCCTACTGTTTTGCACAAAATTTTTAGGCTTTGTTGGCCCAAGATGAAGTCTAATTAGTTTGGAATGAACAAGGGAAGTGGCCCAATCATAACATATCAATTAGAAGCAAAAATTGAAGCTTATTGGTCACTATTCACTTGTAACTTTTCATAATTATTCTAGGCCTTCAAAATTATATTTTTCTCCATAAAAAATCCTATTTTAATCTAGGAAATCATTCTAAAAATTTTTAGAATTTATCTCCACCTTTAACTATTTATTTTGAATTTCCTCCGAAATAGGGCCTCATTGGTAAGACTTTGGAAATAAAATTTCTAAAATTGATTCTTGTACTTCATAGGCCTAAAATATATTTTATAAACTTAATTAAATATTTAGATAATTTTTCCATATTTTTTCTAGAATTATTGAGGCCTCTACATATTTACAATAATTATTTTCACTCAATTTTTACTATTTTTCCTAAAAAACCTCTGTTTTCAGAAAATTATATAATAAGCTAGTTTTATACTATTTTCATCTCCAGGGCCTCAATTGAGGTTTCAAAACTCCTAATTTATCTTTTTACTATTTTCTCGGAATCTTTTAGAATTTTTCTCAAATTTTTTCATTTTACTCTTTTTAGACTGATAATTCTTAAAATATCATTTTAGACCCTATCTGGGTTTTATATCAAAAGTTGTTTTGTCCTTCTGTCTACTTTCTATAGTAGCACATGACTTAATTTTTAACTTCTGATATGAAGGTTAAATTTTTAGGATGGTAGAATTTCTCTCCTTTGTAAATAAATTTCATCCTTAAAATTTAAAACATACCTTATGCAAAAAGTTATGGGTATCTAGCCTTCTTGTTGTCTTCTTCTTCCCAGGTGGCTTCTTCCAAAGTTAGGCCTCTCCAAATTACCTTGACCATTGGAATGGTCTTATTCTGTAGCTGCTTAATCTATTGATCTATGATCTTCACGGGTTTTATCTCAAAATTAAGGTTATCTTGCAGCTCTATATTTTCATATTCCAAAATGTGAGAGGGATTTGGTTTGTACTTTTTCAATTAGGAGATGTGAAAGACGTTATGAGTTTGGCTAAGGTTGGGAGGTAAGGCCAATTTATAGGCCACTAGTCTAATTTTGAAAGAATTTGGAAGGATCCAATGAATTCAGGTGTCAACTTTCGAGCTCTCATTGACCTTCCTATGCTTGTAGTTAGAGATACCTTCAGAAAAACATGATCCCTAACATTAAATTCCAGAGGTTTTCATCATATATTCGCATAGCTTTTCTGTCTACTCTGTGCTGTTAGTAGCCTTTGCCGAATCAACTTGATTTGTTGTGAGGTTTGTTTTACTAAATCGGGGCCAAACACATTTCTTTCCCCTAATTCTATCTAGCATAACAGGGATCTATGCTTTTACCCATACAATGCTTCATATGGAGCCATTTGTATATTGGAATGATAACTCAAGTGTTTGGATGGTATGTTCCATTTGCCTATCTGTTTGAGGGTGATAGGCTATACTTGCCACATCTTACTTATATAATACCTGTTTGAGGGTGATGGCTTCAAGCTCATAAAAACGTAACTGGACGCTGATTTATGGAAAAAAACTGTTTACTGTGTAATTTCTAGATTACAGGTCCAACCTTAAAAAATCATAACTAATTCTAGAAAAATTGCATGGAGGTGTTCCAAAATTCTATAGAAAGCTGTTTGAATGCTCTTTAAAGGAAAAATATCAAACTGGACCTGTCTCTTGCCAATTAGAATAGTTTATTCATTAAACTTTGCTGTTCATTTGGTAAATTCTGGAACTTTTAGATTTCTTGCCTCAACTTTGAGAATTCGTATCTCCTTGTCTACACATCCAATTGAGGTGATCTACCTCTCATTTTAAAGCTTCGGATGTGTATTTTAAGCCTACCAAATTTTGTGGCTTAGTTTGTTCATTTGATAGGTCAAACTAGAACTCGAAGCTGACTGCTCTAGGACCCACGTTTTATCTCTTAACCAATTCTTGCTTTAATTCTTTTTATTACTTTGGCATGTATAACTTAGGCTTACTCTTTTCCATTCATTCTCATACATTTCTATTATGCCATGGACATTCTAATTAATTACATTGCATCATTGGCATCTGTAAACATAATTTACATAATAGGAGAATTGAACATCAATCCTTAATCTCATTCATTAATAACAATAATTCTCCCCTTTCTTCGCTTTCCTTCTCATGCCACCATTGCCCATTAATGATTGACCTAAATGGTTGGTTAGGAAGGGGTGAGATTTGAGAGAATCTCAGTAGCAAACAATACCATATTAATCATGCTAGATGGATGCTAATGCACTACATGCAACTTGCTTATTCTCTTGTTAATTATTCACATATTAGCATACTCAAAGCTACCTTCTTGATGCATGGCCATGGAGACATAATCTACTCATCATAAATAGCAATTACAGTAACCAAAACATGTCATAATAATATTCAAATAATATGTACATATAACATACAAGCGTACAATATCATGCAATGACAATAGGTAATTCACTACCTTGCACTTCAAGTTTTCCTCTTGCTTTTCCTTCGATTCCCTCGACTTCCCAACCATGTGGGCTATCGGTCAACATCATTAAACATCCTCTTAGATGTTCCAAGGTCCTAAATATAACAATATTGATCACACAATTCATTAGGACCAAGAAATTACATAAAGTTAAAGACTAACTTTCTTGAACTTAACTCTTGCTCTTAGTTTTTGGATTAATGTTCTAGCTTTGTAAAAATTATTCTATTAGGAAAATCCTACACAATTCTAAGAAATTCAAATATGATCCTAGATTCTTAAAAATCCAACTCTTTCCCCAAAATTAGTGTTGGCTGAAAAGTACCTTGGAATTCTTGAAATTTCACTTTTGATTCTAACACTTCCAACTTCACTTTCTCAACTTATTTCCACATAATTTTCCATTCTAAGCCCATTAGAAGCCTTAGAATCATCAAAAACACATCCTAGGGTATAGATTCCGGGTTGGCCGAACAGCACACCCAACATCTATATCATACAGTCTTTAGAATTTCAATATAAAGCTACTTAAAATGACCTTGAACAAATGTGTTTTAATTAATTTTAACATCAAAATCATCTTTCCTCATCTAAGATTCAATTTAGCCATCACTTCTCCTTAGAGGAGACAACATTTTCCAACCATTTAAACCAAGAAATCAAAGCAAGAAACAAGGTAGAACAACCCACTAACCTTGGATCCAAGCTTGGTTTATCAAAGTAGGTGTCTTCCTCTTGATTATGCTTCAAGAAATAAAATGACTAGAGTTTCGCCTCTCGTTCTCATCTCGGCCTAAAATGAAGGGGGAAGGGGTTCTATTTATAGCCAAAATTTGGCCTTGAATGGACCAAAATGCCCTTGGGAGCTAACAAAAAGTGTAAGGGCAAATTTGAAAGATCAAGTGGACTTTTACATCATCATTGCATCATCCTCTTGCATCATTCCTTACATCATCCTTCTAAAAGTGCTAAGTGTCAAAAATCTAGTTTAAAGGAAGGGAGAACGAATCTTAGCCATTGGATTAAACTTAATCTCTAGGTTTCCTTCCAATTTACTTAGCACTCATTTATCTAGCTTTCTTAATGGCTTTCTGGAACTCAAAAAATTTTTATGTCTACTCCATAAAATCCCTTTACTTGTAGAGAATATCTATGAATTTTCTCAGGCCATAACACTTCCTTTAAGCCTTACATAAAAATCATTTACTAAAATGCCCTTATATCAGTATAATCGGCTTTAAATTTCATTAAAGTCATTCCACTAGCCTTCTAGTTATGGGACTAATTTTATAAATTAGTAAAACCTTTCAACCATTTAACCTCATTTTTGTGTACATTTTCTAGGTCTCTTGCTATTTTAAATAATTACCTCAAACAGTGTACTTTTTACCGGCTATAATCTTGTAAATTGCATTTAAGATGCCTCAAGGGTATTTTTGTCATGTCTCTTCACAAAAGAGTCTTAGGATATTATTTCTCATTTTTTAGGATTTTTCTAAAAATTTTTGTATACTTTTTATTTTTATCCCTGTTGGCCTGTACCCCTTCTGAATTTATGGTTTTATCCCTTCTTGGGCTCAGCCTCATAAAACATCTCTTTGGAGTTTCTAACTTAACTTTTGGCTTGTATCTAGTCTCTTTTTCATTCTGGATATTTGAGACTTTACTGAAACCTCTAACTTTGATTATTCTTTAGCCCTTAAAAACTTTCACTTTTCAGTTTAGTCCCTATCTTTCACATCTTTGGGACTTCAACTTAGAGGAGCTTGGTAGCCTACCTTCTTTAGGCTACTTTGTGGGCTTCTAGGACTAAAATCTGGGATGTGACAATTCTTCCCCACTTTAAAGAAATTTTGTCCTCAAAATTTTAGGGCTAAATCTCTAGTTTGACTATCACTAAGAGGTTACCGGAGGAGAATGTCCCTTTCTTTTCCTTATTTAGCATGCCTAAATATCCTAATCAAAACTTATAGCTTCACAATCTCAAATGGTCCTACATACTTTGGCATAATCTATTTTGCTTTAATGGATCGACCTATCCTAATAGTTGGAGAAACTCTTAAAAACACATGATCTTTAGCCCAAAACTCTAATGGTTCTTGTCTATTATCGATGTGACTTTTCTATCTAATCTGAGCCGTAAGCAACTTCTGCTTGATTAGCTTTATTTTCTCAGAGGCTCGATCCACTATATTTGGACCCTAAACTTTCCTCTTTCCAAGTTTTGTTCTGCAAATCGGGGGTCTACGCTTTCTCTCATATAAAGCTTCAAATGGGACTATTTGAAGGCTGGAATGATGGCTATTTTGTAAGCAAACTTTGCCAGTGGCAAATACTCATCCCAGTTTTCTTTGAAATCCAAAATACATGCCCTTAACATATCTTTTAGGGTTCAGATCGTTCGCTCTGTTTTCCCGTCTGTTTGCTAGTGCTAAGCCGTACTGAGACTCAACTTGGTTCCCATGGCTTCTTACATCTTTTTCCAAAATCTATACATAAACCTTAGGTCTTTATCCAACACGATGTCCTTTGGTACCCCGTAAAATCGAACGATCTCCTTAATGTATAACCTCACTAACTTTTCTGGTGAATAATTAAATTTGATTACCAGGAAATAGGTTGACTTTGTTAATTGATCAACCACGACCCATATCATGTCATAACTTGATGATGTACGAGGTAATCCTATAATAAAATCCATAAAAATGCTATCCCATTTCCACTCAAGAAGATCTAAGGGTTGCAGAAACCCTGACAGTTTCTAGTGCTCTATCTTTGTTTTCTGGCACATGAGGCATCTTGTCACAAATTATGTGACATCTTGTTTCATACTAAGCTGCCTAAACATTTTCTTAACGTCTTGGTACATCTTGGTCAATTTTGGATGAATCGTGTACTTACTCTTAAGTGCCTTATCTGGAATTTCTTTCCTGACACCATTTACTTGAGGGACATGGGTCCATCCTTTATATTTTAATATTCCCTTATTTGAGATGTCAAAATCTTTTGTCTTATTATTTAGTACTCTAGCTTGAAGGGTCCTTGCTACTTCATCCCTTCTTTGAACTTCCTCAATTGGATCGGTCAACAAGACCTCCATTCTTGCTTCTTCTACTCTTTCAGATGCCAATTGCACCTAATACACAGGACCCCAATCCTTAATGCCTTCTAACAATTCATCCTCTTTAATCATTAAGGTTGCCAACTGCACGACCTTCCTGCTCAAGACATCAGGCACTATATTGGCCTTTCCTAGATGGTACTTGATCTAGTAGTCATAGTCTTTGAATAATTCCATCCATCTTCTCTACCTTATGTTCAACTCTTTTTGATCTTGTAGGTACTTGAGACCCTTATGATCGCAGAACAGTTCTATGGTTACCCCGTACAAATATTCCCTCCATATCTTTAAGGCATACATAATCACTACTAGCTCTAGGTCATATGTAGGGTAATTCTTCTCGTGAGACTTTGATTGTCATGAGGTATAGGTGAAAACTCTTTAAAGCTTGCCATACACTTACTGTTACATACAACCTACCAACCTTAAGAAACTTCTTATCTCTGTTACCGTCTTGGGCTGTTTTAAGTTGAGTATTGCTTTAACTTTACTGGGATCCACAGCCACACCTTCTTGCTTAATTAAGTGGCCTAGGAATCTAACTTCATCCAACTAAAGCTCACATTTACTAAGCTTGGCATAGAGCCGTTTCTACTTTAGCATACTCAAAACAGTCCTTAGATGCTGCTCATGTTCCTTTTAAGATTTAGAGTACACATGTTAAGACTACAACAAACTGATCTAAGTGTGGGTGAAAAATGCGTTTCATATAATCCATGAAGATTACAAGGGCATTCGTTAATCCAAACAGCATCACTAAGAACTCATAGTATCCGTATCGAGTCCTAAAAGTAGTCTTCAGAATGTCCTCAGTTTTTATCCTTAGCTGGTGGTATCCTGATCATAAATTGATCTTTGAGAATATCGTAGCTTTAGCTAGCTGGTCTAGCAGATCATCGATCCACGATCGGGGATACTTATTCTTTATTGTCACCTTATTCAGCTCCTTGTAGTCTATGCATAACCTTAGGCTACTCTCCTTCTTCTTGATGAAGAGTACTAGAGCACTCCAGGGAGATATGCTAAGCCTAATGAATCTCTTTTCTATAGCTTCTCCATCTTTTTCTTTAACTTCGCCATCTCATTTGGAGCCATTTGGTAAGATGCTTTTGATGTTGTCATTATAGACCTTACTCATTCCTTCTGTCAACTTTGGACTGTCTTTTCTTAGCTTAACTTTATCCTCCATCTTGCTGAACTTAGTGCATTCTTGCCAAAAATGGCTAACATTCTGGCCTCTACATACTCTTGCATTACTTCTCAAGGGTCACCTATTATTGGGCTACTCTTTCCTGAGCATGTCACACCTTACTATTTTATCAACTTTAGTTCTATTTAAAACCATTTTAGACCACATTGGATGGTCTTGGGCTCACTTTTTCATCTAAAAAACGCTAAATTTTGGATTTTTACTGTTCATCGGGTAAAAATCCAGTTTCTCTGGCCCAACTTTGATAATTCATAACTTATTCCAAAAAAATCAAAATGGGGTGGTTCAAAATTCTATTTAAATATCTTTAAGTGCTATTTCATGAAAAAATAATCTTGTGATCCAATTCCTTAGGAAAAAGTGTCAGGTTTTTGTGAAAGATAACACTATCCATTTGCCAAAAACCCTTTTTCCCAGATTCTGACCTTTAACTTTGAAAAATCATTAAAAATCGTGTAATTATCCATTTTTAATGTGTTAGCTATCAAATTGAAGCTCAAGACATTATCTATAATCATGCCAAATTTAGTGATTAAAAGCATTCAGGAAATTAATCAAAAGGTCACGTGAACATGGCAGTGTCAGTGTATTTACAACACTGTTAGTATAATATATACATAGCTAAAAAGATTAACGAATTTTTGTGGCAAGACACCACAAATTTAACCTTCAATCTACAGCTTTCCCTTAGAGGATTCAGGACCTAAAATTTTAGATTGCATTTGTGGAATGAGATTTCATTGAAATCCCAATAGCAAATTAACCAACTATAGCACCAACAAGCATCATTATTATGCATAACTACATTAACTACTATTGGTGAACTAGCATGCTTATCATTTGGCAAACTCAATCATGCAAAGGCCAAAGTAAGAAAGTGCAAAGAGTAGCCACAACACAATCAAGAAGGTTCAACCACATAATAGCAATTAATCATGCAATAGTCAATAATGCCAAGTTAGTGTTAGTAGCTAGGTTTAACTTGCTACCTTGCTCCAAAAGCTTGAGCTTTCTTTCTTTCTCTTCTTTCTCTTCACAAACATCAAACCCTAGCAATGCAATCCATCAAAAAGGGTAGCAAGAATCATTAACCAGTAAAGAAAAAGTGAGAACACAAATAAAAAATAACTCTTGCTCCTTAAAACTTCCACCTTTTTCACTATTTTTGACCTTGTTTCCTTTTAACCCTAAAAATTGCTTCTTGACTTATTCCTACATGGTTTTTCATGTAGATTCCATATATATAGTTAGATCTATGAAAATAAAACTCCTCCTTTCAGCTACCTTGACCGAACCACTAGGGGTACTTGAACCAAAATTACAACTTTGTTTTAATGCTTCCAACACTTGTTCCTTTTGGTTTACCTTACACCATTTCTCATTTTAAGCATCATGGAAGCCTTAAAACATTGAAAAACTCATCCTAGGGTTCAGTCATCATCTTGGCCGAAATGAACATCCAAAGAAACAACCAAGAAAAATGCTTCAAAACAACCTAGACTCGCTTGTAACCACTAGGAGCTAACATGTTTTGATGTGTCTTAGCAAGTGTGATCAACAAAACTTCCTTCCCCTCAAGATAACCAGTTTGGCCAACACCCAAAGGAGAGGAGAAACAGATTTTTCAACCATAGAAAGAAAGGAAACAAAGCAAGAACCTATGTAGAACCAAGAACTAACCTTGAATCCTTGGTTGTATGGTCAAATATGCTAGCTTTTCCTTGTTCCTTCTTCAAAACCCTCTCTTTTCTCTCCTTTCCTCCCTTAGCCAAACTCACATCTGAAAATGAGAGGGAGATGAGCTTGTTTAATGAGCCAAAATATCCCAACCACCCTCTTTAATGAGAATCCAAGTGTTATTACCCTCTTTAATCTTGCTTTCTCTTTCTTAATTAACAAAATCCAAATGAATTTAATTACCAAAAGTCAAGATCCTCTCCGTTTGAGGAGTAACACTTGGCAAGTTCAAACCCTCTCCCTTGAGGGCTTGACACATAGTTCATTGTGATCCATTTGATTTTCAAGACACTAGTTTTGCTTTTCATCAGTATACTTTGGCTCTGAGTTTAACTTCCTTCCTATAATTACAGTAGTTTGACCTCTATAATTATTTTTTGTCAGATCCTTAATTTATTCTCCTCATTTTTATCTTCCCAAATTGCCCTCTTTGCCTCAAAATTAATTTCCTAATAATTAAATAAAAAGGAAAATTAATTTCCTCCTCTTTAGAGATTTTTCCACCTTTCACAAGTATTTGGAAAAATCTTGGATACTCGAAGGTCTTCCTTTAATTCCATAATCTCATATAATTCCTTGGGGTCTCATAGGAATTTTCTTGGAATTTTATTCTCCTTAAAAATATTTATTTGGAATTTTCTGAATAAAATCCCTTAAATAGCCTAAATCACCCTTAAATCTTCTTGTAATTTCTCTAAAGGTAATTTGGTCATAAAACCAACTTTATAATTTCATATGACTCTCAGAGGATATTATCCTTATTTTTCCTTAATGTTCCAAGGCTTAGAAATATTTTTTCTTATTTACAATTGACCAATTTTTCTTAATTAGTCAAATTCCTATAATTGGCTTGGAAAATTATAGTAATTATTTTCCACCAAAATTCTTCTACTTCTCCTTATCAATTTTAATCCTCAATATTTTGAGAATATTTCTTATTTCTAATTACCATAATGCTGGATGTGACAGAGCACGCTTAACTGAACAATGCTAATGAGAATTTGAGGCACTGATGCTGATAGGCTCAAACCCTGGTACTTTGCTGTCTAAGACCCTTCTTATTCTATCTTTTATCAAGTCTTTTTAGCTTATATTCTTGATTCTAGCCTCATTTTAGGGATCTGCCCGTCAATACTCAGTCTGTCTACGTATCACAAGGTGTTCTTCCTGCTAGCCTGAATGTCTCTTGTTCAGGACTTATGGCTCTATTTCTCTAACTCTGGCTTTCTTTTGTTAATCGGAAGAGAATTGAGCTTAGCTTAATCAATGATAAGGTTATCTGGAAGGAAGTCATGGGTACTCTCTCTACACTGGGTTACCACTAAACGAGGTTTCATATCTTAAACTCATCCCTGATTTTCATCTTCCCAAAGAGGTACTGTACTCTTACTCTTATGGTTCAGCCACTTTCCAATAGGCTCAGTTTACTACGACCTCGGGAGCTACTGTGCTCTACCATTAGCCTCTTCAAGATCCACAGTGACCCTGGAATACTATCATTAATTTGAGCCATATTAAGATCTCTAGGAGACTCTAAACCACAGGTTGAGTAATAAAATAAGTCATCTCCACTCAGTTGGTAACTTGATTGATCATTCCCCAAGACTATTCTATGAGGCAATATCATTCTCTTAGGCCTCAAATTAATACTCTAGGCCACCTATCTGTCTCCTTAGGTGCCTAAGCCAACTTGCTTTAGGAGTTCTTCTACTCCTCTAGCTCCTCTTATCGTTCCTAGCTACTTTAGAAGGGTACATGGAGAGGACTTATGCAACTTCTCTTTCCTCTACTTCACTTTTCAGTATAAGCATACTCTAACATGCGTAATGCCTCACATTTCAGTGCAAGGAGTGTAAGCTCTTATTGGTTGCTATGTCTGTAACATGCCATCTAGTCATCTTATTCCTAAAAAGGGAGCCTCTCTTCCTGCCTGCAGCTAATTTTGGAAGTTATAGCGAGAAGACTTATAAGGTTCTCTTCTTTCTACTTGCTTTAGTACTTTGCTAAGCTCAGGGACATTTAACCCTAGCTTTGTTCTTGGCTAGTCATGCTTCAATTGGGGTGAAGTCAACTCTACTTGCCTTACGTCAACTGCTTTTCTTTATTCTCAATAGAGAATATGTCACTTTCACTAAAGCAACATCAACTCCATCCCGACTGCTTTCCTTTCTTTCTCAAATAGGGTATTTGGCTCTGTCTAGAGCCTCAAAGGACTAGTTCCCCACTTTCTCTAAGAAGACTCATAGCCAAGACCATATCCCCTGTGAAGGGTGCCTCTCAATCTTACTCCAAGCGACTGAGTATCTCTTAACGTTATCGGGAACATGCCAACCTCCTAATGCTAGTTCTCCACATAGCTATCTATCCCATTCTCATCTCTCTCTTCTTTTTGATCCCCAAGAATTTCACTAAGGCTATCCATCTTGAGTTTACTATCACCTGAGGTAGCTATTCTATTATGGTGCCCTAGCCCTAATGAGACTGTAAGAGTTCGCCCAGCTTAGGTGGCAACTATATATACCCTCTTACTAGTGTACAGACTCAAATCCTTAACTGTCCTGTCTAACTACTTGTCATTACTCTTTCTCTAAAGGGGAGTCTGATAGCTCTAGTTAGTAGCTACCTCTCTCTTTCTGATCTCCACTAGTTTTACTCTCTGCAACCTCATAGTCTACTATGTCTTACTGAGATACCACCTCAACATCTGAGAGTCACTGTCTCTATTTGTTGCAACCATAATCCTTGTTCACTGTGACAAAACACACTTTCTCTTAACCTCTGCTAGTCTTACCTAGCTTTGTTCATCATAGCATTGCCTGTCGTCTAAAGGCCTTCCATGTCCCGAGCCTCAATGTGATCCTCAACTAAGTCACCTACTTCCTTTTAGCCAATTGAGGAAGGGTCTAGTGCACATCTCTAGGCCATTAGTACTTTTGGTTTCCCCTATCCTCAAGGATCACTGGCAGGTGAAAAGCTATTGATCGGATGAATGAATGTCGCCTTTTGGGTCATCAAAAATTCTGATTGCACCAGATAATGTAGTATAGGGTACCACCAATCGTTCTTCTCGAGGAGCGCTTTATTGGAAAACAACCTATTCTAAATTGATAATAAAAAACATGATGATTTGGGTAAAGAAAAAAGGGGTTTTAATTGTTTTAAAGATGGTGCAATAAATGTTAAGTGCAGAGAAATAAATGTTTTTGGGATTTTAAATGAATGAAGAAATATTTTGGATTAAAAGGAAATTATGGTAAGCTAGTCTCTTGATGATGAAAACTTAGCTATCACTGCTCTTAAAATGAATGAGAATTTTAGAAATCTCTAAGTCTGAAGGGAAACCTCAAGTAATCACTTGAATCCAATGTCTTAATTAATGAAAACTCACTTTAATCAAAGTTAATTAGCATCTTTTAAAACATTACTGAAAACCACTTAGAGTACAAATGAATGGATGATGCAATGCCCTTGGTATGTTAATCAACAATCAAAGCATACCAAGCACACAGATTAATCATCAATAATCACTGATCATTAATTGAACACCAGGATTCCCAACTGAAATATTTATATAAAGGGCTATGGTGCGTCCAGCACCCTGAACTATTTACCCAAGTGCGTCCAGTGGCCTAAAGTAATTTTCGGTGCATTCAGTATCCTAAACTAATTAAAATAGTGCATCCATATCCCAGGCAAACAGAAATGTTATGTTTAACTGTTACTTTCCTGACTCAGCTTAAAGTTGACCCAGATATTCTAAATGGTAGACATATGAACATTTGATATGTATTATTCTTACTCAAAATTGAATTTATTTCCTTCCTCTTCTTCTAAATAAATTGACTTTTGAGTAAGAATAATACACATCGGGTGCCCATGTGTTTACCATGTAGAATATCTGGGGTCAACTTTAAGCTAAGTCAAGAAAGTAACAATTAAACATAACATTTCTATTAGCCTGGGATATGGACTCACCATTTTAATTAGTTTAGGACACTGGATGCACCCAAAATTACTTTAGGCCGTTGGACGCACCTGGGTAAATAGTTCAGGGTGCTGGGCGCACCTTAACCCTTATATAAATGATCCAACATCAATAGTATCCAATCCAAATACATTTAGTAGTCTAAACACAAGATTTACAATCATAAACCAAGTCTGATACAAACGCAGAAATTCCTATATCTAGAAATCTCTAACATAGAATTAAGCACATGTTTAGACTGATAACTCCCCTATTAAGTTCTTGAGCTCAAGCTTTGTCTTCCAATTGACTGCAACCGCTCCAGGTATGAACAACCATGAGGGAAGCTAAAAATGGGGTTAGAAAAATGGAGAAGAAGGTGGTTAGAGTGGTTTGATCAGTTTAGAATTGCAAAAAATTGTGAATAAGTAAAGAAAAATAAAGGTTTTGGATGTGGAATCAATGGAGACTTGAGAGGAGATGATGGTAGCTCAACCCTATGCAAATCTACAGAATGGGAGAGCATGTCTTTGTAACATCCCAACTTTTAGGCTTAGAAGTACCAGAAATAGCCTGAATTAGATAGGCTACCAAACCCCTATTAGCAGAGGTCCCAAAGATGAGAAAGGAAATTAAAACAGTTTTAGGGACTAAACTGCAAAATACAAGTTTTTGGGGGCTCAAATATAATCAAGGCTAAAGGCTCCAGTAAAGTCTTAAGGGCCTAGAAATAGAAAAGAGAGTAGAAATAGGCCAGGGGTTAAGTTAGAAACCTCAAAGAGAGGATTGTATGGAGTTAAGTCCAAGTAGGGACTAAACCGTAAATTCTGAAAGTTATACCCAACAGGGGTAAAAATGAAAGAGTATACAGAGAATTCCAAGAAAATTCTAGAAAATGGGAAATAATATTCTAAGGCTCTTCTATGAAGAGAAAAGATGAAAATAACCCTGAGGTAGCTTACATGGAATTTATAAGGTTATGGCCGGTAAAAAGTATACCGTTTGAGGTAATTATTTGAAATAGCAAGAGACCTCAAAAATGTATACAAAAATAAGATTAAATGGTTGAAAGGTTTTACTAATTTATAAAATTGGTCCTGTAACCAAAAAACTAGTGGAGTGGCTTTAATAAATTAAAAAGCTGATTTTGCCAATAAAAGGGTATTTTAGTAAATGAATTTTTATGCAAGGCTTAAAGGAAGTGTTATGGCCTAAGAAAATTTATAGATATTCTCTAAAATTAAAGGGAGTTTATGGAGTAGATAGAAGAATTTTCTGAGTTTTAGAAAGTCATAAAGAAAGTCAGAGAAACATGGGCCAAGTAAATTTGGAGGAAATTTAAGGACTAAGTTTTGATCTAATAGCTAGGATTTAATTTCCCTTCTCCTCCACCGCATTTGTAACACTTGGCACCTTCTAGAAGAATGAGGTAAGGATGATGCAAGAAGATGATCCAGTGATGATGTAAAAGTCAAAATTGCCCTTACCGTTTCTATTAGCTACCAAGGGCATTTTGGTCCATTCAAGCCAAAGTTTTGGCTATAAATACTCCACCTTGGAAGTGCATTTTGGCAACCATTTATAGAGGAAAAACTTTGTCAAAATTTAGAGAAAAAAAACGTCGGGGTGAAGGCTAAGAAGAAGGAACAAGATTCAAGCTTCAAGATCAAGGTATGTAATAGTTGTAGCATCTAATTTGATGCCTATTTTGAATACATTTCTCTTTGTATCTGATCCTAAAATTTGGCATGATTAAAGTGCACTCTATAAGATTTAAATTCATGGGTATAACACTTCATTTGGATATGTGTATGAATTATGGTGAGTTTTTAAAGTTAGGGTTTGAAATCTAGAAACAGTGTTTAACCTTTGGAAGAGTGTCGAATTCCATACAATTCTAGTACTGTTCAGCATAGAATTGGTTCCTTAAACTATTTTTTGTTTAAAGAGAACTTAAGGAGATTTTAATGAAACTTGGAACCACTCAGTTTTGGATTTTACAAAATTAATTATGAATTTTCAAATTTGAGTAAAAATTCTGGAATTTCTGCGTGAACAGTACCCGTGAAGTAAAATTTTCAGATTTGATCTTCTTGAATCTAAGGCCATCTAAAGTAGTCCTAATTGACAAGAAATAGATCTTAAGAATGGAAAATTATGATATTTATGTTAGAAAAGTTAGAAAGAAAATCCTAAAACCAAGAGAAAAGGTTGAGGTTTAAGAGAGGTAGTTTTGAACATTATGTAATCTAGTGGTTCTAATAAATTGTGTGATCATTATGACTATGTTTAGGACCTTGGAACATCCAAGAAGGATGTTTGGTGATGTTAATCAAATGCCCACATGGTTGGAAAGTCAAGGGAGTCAAAGAAAAAGTAGGAGGAAAGCTTGAGGTCCAAGGTAGTGAATTTACCTATTGTCATTGCTTGATGTTGTATGCTTGTATGTTGCTGTGTACATGTTATTGAATGTTATTGTGATATGTTTTAGCTACTGTAATTGCTATTCATGATGAGTAGATTATGTCTCCATGGCCATGCATTAAGAAGTTAGCTTTGAGCATGCTAATATGTCACTAATTAACAAGAGAATAAACAAGTTGCGTGTAATACATTATTATCCATCTAGCATGATTAATATGGTATTGTTTGCTACTAAGATTCTCCCAAATCTCACCCCCTCTCTAACCAACCATTTAGGTCAATCATCAATAGGCAGTAATGACGTGAGAAGCAAGGAGAAGAAAGTGGAGAATTGTTCATGTTAATGAATGATATTATTATTCAATGTGTAATTCTCCTATTATGTAATTTATGTTGTGGATGCCAATGATGTCATGTATTTAATTATAATATTTATGGCATGAATTAAAGTGTATGAGCATGAATAGAAAAGAGTAAGCCCATGTTATGTATGCCAAAGAAATAAAAAGAATTAAAGTAAAGAGATGTTAGGAGATAAAACGTAGGTCCTGGAGCAGTGTGTTTGTAGCTCCAGTTTGACCTATCAAACGAAGGATTTAAGTCACGAGATTTGGTAGACTCATAGTACACATCCTAAGATTTAAAATGAGAGCTATATCACCTCAACTAGATGTGTACACAAGGAGATACAAATTTCCAAATTTGAGGCATAGAATCTGAAATTTCCAGATTTTACCAAATAAACAGTAATATTTACTGATTAAACTGTATGAATTGGACAAGGATAAGTTTAATTGGATATTTTTCCTCAAAGAGAATTGAAATAGCTTTCTGTAAAATTTTTGAACACCTCAATACAATTTTTATGAAATTAGTTATGAATTTTTGAAGTTGGGCTTGTAATCTGGAACTTAAACAGTGAATAGTAACCTGAGTAATTATGTTGAAATTTTAAATCTACGAGCTTGTGTCGTGATCTACTTGAACCATAATGCTTACGAATGTGTACTCTGAGGGGTTAAAGGTAGGACATTTTAGTCTTCATGGTGGGTGCCCCCTTAGGTGTAGAAGCTCAGAAACCTATTCCAAAACGCACAGCTTCACTTAACATACTCAGGTTGCGACCTCAGGAGTGTTAGGTCGTGACATGGGCATCCAGGTCATGACCTCAGAAGTTTCATGTTGTGACTTGGGAAAACATAGAGCATTCAGTCTTGAGTTATCTCTTAAACGCATAGTTTCATTAAAAGGGCATCTAGGTCGCTACCTCGGCAATCTATGTTGTGACTTGGGGGGCAGAACACTCCAAACTCTTATGTTTTGGTTCTTGTAACATTGTGGCTCCATCAATGCTTTATCTTGAGTCTTAGATCCTTCTCCAGTTGCCTGAAAATCCCAATAAAAAGCTTTATAAAGACTAACAAATTACAAATCAAGGCAATTACAATTAAGGAAGGAGAATTGATCCTTTTTACCCCTTAAACAACAAAATGCAATGCACGAATCAATATAACCAAAAAGCTAGAAATGCATGCATAATGAGGGTAAAAATGTTGCAAAATATCAGAAAATACTTGAGATAACTATATAAAGATAGGGTTGTATTAGCTATCTTTAGCTCTTCCTAGCGTTTTATATCCATTTAGGAATTAGAGATAGCTACTTTGATCATGCTGCCTCAACACCATAACAAGGCTGCACTAACTGTATCTAACTTAGATTGCCACTTGACCCTTTCTGCTAGGCTTTAAACTTATACCTCTGTATTAGTTGTAAGCCATTATCCTTTCTTTCTCTAGAGGGATAGTCTCTTTATCTTTAAGTAGTGGTTACCTTCCTTACTGTATGATTTCTTATCATCATTTCATTTGTACTTTTCTAAATGAGGATTCAAACTTCAACTATTAAAGATCCTCAATACCTATTTTTTCTAGAGCATTCACCTCCAATCCATGACCTTAGTTGGACCATAGCTAGCTAGTATCCCATTCCCAGCTTTGACCTGAACTGGGCTTTTTCTAAACCTTGGCGTATTCCATTTCAAGAGTAGATAATTTCTTTTCCTATGCCAGAACCTCTATTCTGATACCAAAAATATCACACCTTACTCCTATAATACCTTAGAGTCTATTTAGAACCATTTTAGACCACTTTGGAAGGCCTCAAACTCATAAAAACATAACTGGACACTGATTAACGAAAAAAATACTATTTAATGTGCAATTTCCAGATTACAGGTCTAATTGTGTTAACAATGATCGATCAATTGATCAATCAACACATTATTATCAAGTTATCGATTAGTATTTTTGCTAAGTTACTTGTTTGCACAGGAATGTTATCTATCAAGTGATCGATTACCCCTTGATCAATCAGGTGATCGATCAATTTACTAAAACACATATTCCTTAATTTGTTATCATCAAAACCTTAAATCTAACATTCTCCCTGTCACACCTTACTTATATAGTACCTTAGCAGTCATTTAGAACCATTCCAAGCCACTTTGGATGGTCTTAAACTTGAAAATTTCAATTTGGACGTTAATTTTTGGAAAATTACTGTTCACTGTCTAGTTTTCAGATTACAGGTCCAACTTTGAAAAATCATAACTAATTCTAGAAAAATCGTATGGAGGTGTTCCAAAATTCTACGGAAAGAAATTTCAATACTCTTTAAGGGAAAAATATTCAACTGAACTCATCCTCATTGAAAACGTATAGTTTATTGGATTAAGATTACTATTTGTTTGGTAAAATCTGGACTTTCCAGATTTTGCGCCTTAACTTTGAAAATTTATATCTCTTCGTATACACATCCAAATGAGGTGATTTACCACTCATTTTAAAGCTTGGGATGTGTACTTTAATTATACCAAATATCGTAGCTAAAATCATTCATATGATAGGTCAAACTAAAGCTTGAAACTAACAGCTCCAGGACATACGTTTTATCCCTTAACATCTCTTTACTTTAATTCTTTTTATTTCTTTGGCATGCCTAACATGGGCTTACTTTTCCCATTCATGCTCATGCATTCCTATACATGCCATAAGCTTTATAATTAAATACATGGCATTCACAACATAATTATAACATAGGAGAATTATACATTGAATATTAGTATCAATCATTAGCATCAATAATTCTCCACTTCTTCTCCTTGCTTCTCATGCCATTAGTGCCTATCATTGATTGACCTAAATGGTTGGTTACAAAGGGGTGAGATTCAGAGGAATCTCAGTAGTAAACATTACCACATACATGCACAAGATGGATGCTAGTGTATGGTGTGTAGTTTTTCATAAACTTAAGTTAACTAGTGACATGCCATCATACTTTATGCTTAGTATAAAAATGCATGGCCATGGAAACATATTAAAAATAGCATTTCCAGTAACAATCATTATGTCACAACATCATTCAAACAACAAATACAAACCAACACATGAGCATACCATGTCAAGCACATAAAGGGTAAGTTCACTACCTTGCACCTCAAGCTTTCCTCTTACTTATCCTTTGACTCCCTTGACTTTCCAACCATGTGGGCATTTGGTCAACATCACCAAACATCCTCTTAGATGTTCCAAAGGTCCTAAACATAACCATAATGATCACACAATCCATTAGGACCATTAGATTACATAAAGTTCAAGACTAGCTTTCTTGAACCTCAACCCTTTCTCTTAGTCTTAGGCTTTTCTTTCTAACTTTTCTAATATAAATCTTATCATTTTTCATCCTTAAGATCCATTTCTTGTCAATTAGGACCACTTTAGATGGCCTTAGATTCAAGAATACCAAATCTGGAAATTTTGGTTCGCGGGTACTGTTCATGCAGAAACTCCAGAATTTTTGCTCAACTTCAAAAATTCATAATTAAATCTAGAAAAATCCAAATCGAGTGCTTCCAAGTCTCACTGAAAGATCCTTAAGCTAAATTTAAAGGAAAAATAGTTTCAGGAACCAATTCTATGCTGAAAAGTACCGGCATTGTACGGAACTCGACACTCTCCCAAAAGTTCAACATTTTCCAGATTTCAAACCCTAACTTTGAAAAATCACCATAAATCGTACACATATCCAAATGAAGTGTTCTACCTATGGATTTAAAGCTCATAGAGTGTACTTTAAGCATGCCAAATTTTAGAACCAGATATAAAAAGTAACTAATTCGAAATAGGTATCAAATCAGCACATAATTCTTCCAATTTTCACATAGATCCACTTGGATCTACCATACTTTGAAGTGTTCTAGCTAGATCTAACATCAAAACTTCCTCCTCCACAATATATATGTTTCGTCCAGCATCAAAAGAGAAGGGAAAACTATGATTTTCAACCATACAACCTAAGCAAACAAGGTGGAGAACAACTTAAGAACAAAAACTAACTTGAATCCTTGATTGGTTGATCAAAGTTGATAGCTTTTCCTTGGTTCTCCTTCAAAACCCTCTCTTTCCCTCTTCCTCTCACTTGGCCGAAACACCATCAGCAATTAGGGGGAGAAGAAGCTCATTAATGTGTACAAAATATCCCACCAACCATCATTAATGTTATGCCAAGTGTCATTAGCCTACTTAATCTTAATCCTCTCTCTTAATTAACTTAAATCATAATGTAATTAAATTCCAAAGTCAAGATCCTCTCCATTGGTAGCTTGACACTTGGAAAGCTTTAATTACCATCCATTAAAGGCTTGACAAGTGGCGACTTGTGGGCCAAGCAAAGTGCAAGACTCTGATTAACACTTTATCGGTGCACTTTTACTCCGGGTTTAACTTCTTTTCTATAATTACAGTGCTCTGGCCTCTGTAATTATTTTCTATCAGATCCATAAATTCCCTTTAATTCTAGAGAGTATCTTTGAATTTTCTTAGGCCATAACACTTCCTTTAAGCCTTGCATAAAATTCATTTACTAAAATACCTTTTATCGGCAAAACCGGCTCTTTAATTTATTAAAGCCACTCCACTGGCCTTTTGGTTGCGGGACTAATTTTATAAATTAGTACAACCTTTTAACCATTTAATCTCATTTTTGTATACATTTTTTAGGTCTCTTGCTATTTTAAATAATTACCTCAAATGGTATACTTTTTACTGGCCATAACCTCATAAATTCCATTTAAGCTGCCTTAAGGGTATTTTTGTCTCTTCACAGAAGAGTCTTAGAATATTATTTCCCATTTTCTGGGATTTTTCTAGAATTTTCTGTACCCTCTTCCACTTTTACCCTTGTTGGTCATAACTTTAAATTTATAGTTTAGTCCCTGGTTGGACTTAACTTCATATAATCCTCTCTTTGAGGCTTCTAACTCAACCTTTGGCCTATATCTAGTCTCTTTTCTCTCTCTAGGACTTCGAGACTTTATTGGAGTCTCTGACCTTGATTATACTGAGCCCCTGAAACTGCTTTGACATCCTTTCTTATCTTTGGGACTTCTACTCAAAAAGGGTTTAGTAGCCTATCCAATTCAGGCTACTTCTGATGCTTCTAGGCCAAAAGTCTGGATGTTACACTCCCCCTTTTTGATGATGACAAAACATAGGTGAAGAGTTAATCAAATATCAACAGATAACGATGTAAACAAAACCATTAAAATAGTAAAAAACTTACAATAGACCAAGGTAAGACAAAAGGCTTAACTGAAAATATTTAAATATCAGAATTCATAACAGAAATATCAAAACTCAGATTACATAACAGAGAAAAACATAAAAACACACTAAAACAAGAACTAAACTAAACAGATTCCTTCTCTCCCTTTTTGTCAGTATCAGAAGGTGGGGAAGGCAAGGTGATGTGATTGAGATGGGAAGAGGGGGAAGTTGAGTAAATGGAGAGACAGTTTGAGAAATGGATGGAAGTAGCATAGAGGAGTAGGAGTAGATGAGGGACTATGATAAGAGCTAAGGTAGCAGGAGGTGGAGAAGGTGAGGTGGAAGGTACAGATAGTGAAGCAAAACTGGGAGAAGCGGATATAGGTGATGTAGGTAGTGCAGGCTCATGGTGAGGAGGAGATAGTAGGCGAGAGAGTAGGTCTTCAAAACTGAAGGAGGTGCTGGGCATAGAAAAATATTGCAGAAAGAGGCTACCATCACTTTTAAATCTCAGATCTCCCTTTCAATATAGTCAAACCTTTGAGAAACTTCTTTTTCCAGGACTACCATGGCTTGATGATAAAGATCCAAAATTTTGGAAATGCCATCAATTTTCTATCTGAGACTTCCTCATAGTCTTTAGCTGTCACATACACTCTCCTCTCAAATTCTTGAAGCCCTGCTTAGAACATTTCCCTGATTGATTTTTCAAGAAATAAGGGTCCAGAGGTATGAGTGGAGGCTGTAGTGGATTCTGCCTCATCCTAGGGTCTTGAGGAGGTGTAGTCGGTTGTGTTCTCTTTATCTTTTTGAGCTAGCTTTGGTGAAGGTCTAAAAGGCATAGACATTTTTCATTTTGTTCAGTTGATTTATCCCAAAAGAGGGTACCTTCACTTTGATCTCACAAGGTTCTATTAGCACAATATTGTTCACTTAAAGCAGATAGGTAGCTAACTGAGGATAAGAGATAGGAGTTGACTTGGATTTGTTGAGCACAAAGTCTTTCATTTCATTGTAAATCAGAGCTCCTATATTTAACTATTCTCCACTGATTATTCTTGCCAACAGAAGGTAGTCATTTTGATTGAGGTGGGAGAAGCTTCCTGATTTATTGACCATGCTTCTTGAATAGATATAGTGAATTATTCTATAATAATCACACATCTGTTTGGGGGGAAAATTGAGCTCACTAGGAAAGTTGTCACTCTGCATTAAAATCTTATAAGCCTTGATATCATTCATTTTGCCTCCCCTCACATGGTCATCTGTCCCCAGTAACTCATTCAGCTTAGTAGGAGTAATGGTGATCGTTCTGACTTTGAGGTATGTTTTAAGATAATCACCCACGAGATTATCCACCTCAACATATTCTTCACAGGACTCCATATTACAATAGAATCGTTTGACTACTTCAGGGCAATATTCTCCTCCAATGCTTAACCAGTTTGAATAATATTTCAAGGGATCATCCAAATTCAATCTAATCTTTTGTTGGTTTTAGAATTTCCAAGTTTACAAATACTATTGGACAGAATTTTCTGGTGGCAAAATCAGCTTTGAATCTCCCTTGGTTTACGTCCTTTTCTAAATTTCCAATGAGAAATTTAGATGGTTTAGAGGAGATACCTTGGCTAGGGGCTTGGTGCAACGTACCCTCACTTGCTCTCTATTTCCTCTGTCTTGATTGCTTGGGGATAAGAACTCGTAATGCAGCCTCCACAACTTTCTGAACTGAAGCTTCCTTATCAGATTTTGTTTTAGACTCCTCGATAACCATTGGTAGCTTAGATTTTGACTTTAACTGTGGAGATTTTCTCTGAGAAGTGGGTTGCTCTTCGGTTTGACTTTCATGAATCTTCAATACTCCTCTCTTCTTTGATGGTTCTTCTCTCACTTTTGGTTTGTATCTTTTATTTGTAGTGTCTTGGGACTGGGCTTGTTTTTCAGTGCTTTCCTCTTGGCCGATATTCAGTTGCTTAACTCTCACTATCTTGTGTTCTGAAGGATTCTGAGGATTTGATTGGTGAAAAGAGTGTTTGGGGGTGTAGTGGAGAATGAGAACGGTTCAGTAGTGATTTCGAGTAGAAAGGGAACAACAATTTAATAGAATAGTGAGTTGGACCGTTGTGTAGGAACAGGGGAACGGTTTATCGAGTTAGGACTATGATAACTGACGGAGGTTTTCAAAAATTGAACGTTATAAACACTAAAATTATCGATCAAGTTATCGATCAACGGATGATCGATCACGTGTTTGATAAATATAAAGAGCACTGAACACAATTATCGATCAAGTTATTGAGCAATGAATTATCGATCACATTATCGATAAAAGTTAATGAGAGAAATGCATACCTGGTCTGGTTTATCAATCATTTGATCAATTAACAGTTTATTGATCAGCTTATCAATAATTCTTACCATTTGACTGTGAAATCCTTGTTGCTCTTGATCGATATGTTGAGATATAATTGACTTATCGATCAGTT